>NC_056738.1:208132571-208155071 GCF_019279795.1 Protopterus annectens
TAACAAAGCTCTATGACCATAAGAATATAACAGTAGAATTATGGTACAGCAGTAGCAGTTCAGCCCAAATTTTTGTGGGATGTGTACAAAGCATAGCTCACCAAGATGAGGTCCCAAAGCAGTTTCAAACAATGAGCTGGAGTGTATCATTGAGGATACAGACGTCTGGCCTGCCCTGCTTAACTTGGTCATGCTTTCACTGTCACCAGAGCAAGTGGTTTAGAAAACTGCTGAATGGCAAAATGCACGTGTGAAAGTTGTTCAGCACGATCATTTTGATCAAATGGAAAATGCATGACATTTAGCTATACACGCCTTCTACTTTATTGTAAATGGAGCAACATAGACATAATAATACTTTTTTTATTAAAGAATGAGAAGAACATTAAAACAAAATATGATGACAGAGCTCTATGACAGTAAGAATATACAGTAGAATTATGGTACAGCGGTAGGAGCTCAGCCCATATTTATTTACAAATGGAGTAGTATTAATATACATACTCTGACTGCTCTGAGGTGGCTTCCAAAACAATTTGCAAGCCTGCAATACTTGTCTGAAAACTAGTAATACTATATAATACTTGTGCAGTGTATATTCAAATAAACAAGTGTTCAAGTTTTTTGGGGACCACAAATGTCAATACTCCTGATTCGACAAATGTTCTCAGAGCTACCTAACTCTGAAGCATAACTATAAACTGCCTGCATGCCCTGAAATGCAAAGGTAAATACCAAACTACAGTAAAAGCAACCATTATAGTAGGCATAGGATAGCTTATGAAACAGAAGTCCTCTACCAGTAACACAGCACCTGAATTCAAGTAAATGTACAATACACAGTGCCCTTGCCATGCATTCCTAACCTCGCATCCCAAAAGGCTTACAGATATGGTGCATGCCATCTATTTTTTATGTGTACATCTAGGAGCATTATTGTTTATTATGGCTCATAAAAATTATAGAAGAAAAGATGCTTGACCACATTCAATAAACCCTACATGGTCCGTTTACACCATGTGCACGTCGTGGCAGCGCACTGTTTTGGATTCAGTAAGAGGCTCTACATGGTGTGTAGAGCTGCACAAACAAGTTAAACACCATAACATGATAATTACAGCATAAGCAACTGAACTGTATGCTAATCAACCACTCCAAGATGGCGGAGCTATTCAACAAGGTATAAAGCACCCATGTTGACTCAGTGATGGTTTTCATTGCAAATTCCAAAACCTATTGGAATACAAACACAAAAAGGAGTTTACACAGATGTTAGGGGCTGCTGTTGCTTTAATTGATGTGTATGTGCAATAGGCTGATGTCTATGCTGCTGCTGTTGCTGTTATTGGAACATGGGCTAAATTTGTGGCCAATAGCCTGGCAACTTCCTATGATCCTATGATCCTATGCTGCTGCTAATAGACCATGGTCAAGAAGGAGAAAAGTTTTCAGACCCTGTTTAACTTATCACAGTCTGCGTGACATGAAAATTGTACAGAGCTATAGGGTGGATAGAGACACACAACAGGAACTATGCAACCTCTATTGAACTCAAGCCAGATCCAGGATAAATCAAGGGAAACCCATACCAGTGGAAACAAAGGTATGTGTACCACTTAGAATCTTAGCTGCAGGAACATTTTAGAGACCAACAGAGGACATGCTGTGGGTATCAGAGGCATCAGCATCCAGGATCCTCCATCAATTCCTGAACGCTATGCTGCAACACAACTGTGACCACATATATTTTCCCCATACTCATGAGGACAGGGCCAAAAATATGCAGGAGTTCTGCCCTGTAGCACACTACCCTGAAGTACTGGGTGTCATAGATTGCACACATATAGAAATTAAGGCACCACCCAGGGAATAGGGAAGGCTCTACATAAATAGAAAGAGCTTCCACTCTATTAACTGACAGAGTGTGTGTAATGCCAAGGGAATCATCTTGAACACGTGTGCTGGCATCTCAGGTAGCTACCCCAACTCACATATCTGGCATACCTCCCATCTTTATCAGATATTCACTATGGGGCATATTCCACAGGGTCATTTACTGGGGGATGCAGGTTATGCACTGGAACTGTGGCTGATGATGTCCATGAGAAATGCACACACATCCACTGAAGAACACCATAATGAGGCAAATGTTCAATCAGAAATATCACAGAGTGTGCGTTTGGGCTGCTAAAGTCATGGTTCCAGTGCCTAGATACATCTGTGGGAGCCCTGCAATACAATCCACATACATGTACTGAAATATTCACCATCTGTGCCATGCTACACAACATCATCCTGAGAAAGCAGCTTCAGTAGGATCAACCATCTCACCTATGTCTCCTATGTCCCTGCTGGACAGGGGAAACAGGTGCTGACTTTGTGGGAACATTGATGAAATTCTTGGCTAGGCTTATATGGGTCTCTGGGTCAGTAGCCTGGTATCATCCTATGAACCTATGAACCTAAGGGGAAAGAGCACACATCACACTACCAATGACAATGTCACCACAGCCACACACAGGTGAGTAGTCAGAGGGGGAACCAGCAACTGCTGTGGATGTAGGCAGATGTAGCCGTGCTCAATATGTCCTTGCATTAGCTAAGAGGCAAAGCATAGCACACTCACTCACCACTTAAGGGGCTAAAACCTTCATCCTATGCATATATATATATATATATATATATATATATATATATATATATATATATATATATATATATATATTTATGGGTCTACTTCACATGATCAAACATCCAAATGTTCTACTGTCATATGGCCGAGACCATATGATCGAACATTTGAATGTTTGGAAGTGTGAAAATAAAATAAATAAACAAAAAAAAAAAAACTAAATAGTGCTAGCAGGGGGGAAGCCCCCCTGCACCCCCACAGCCCCTGCTGTTTAAATATACCAACTCTAAGATTGCACTACATTGCGGTAAAGGGAAATATTCTCATTCCGCAATCTGTGGAGATCCCCATTCAGACCTTTCGAACTTTTAAAAGTTTGATCATATGGTCTTGGCCATTTGAAACTCGAGCTTTTAAAAGTTCAGCCATCTGAAGGAGACCCATATATATATATATATATATATCTATACATAGTAACATTGATGCCTGACACGACTAATGGCTGTGTACTGCTAACATCAGACAGAGTCAGCCCTGAACTAAAACTGTTGCATCTGCGGGCTTTACAAGGTAAGTGTTGAACCTGGAGTGTATTGTGTAATAATATGAATGAATGGCATATCCATGTATGTTGTTACTTGGTAACATAATCAAGTAAAAGGTGAGCGATTTGTACAGAAATTACTTTAACATGTGACAGCAGAGACTGATGTCACTACATGTTCTCTATAAAGTAGTAGGCCTCAGCAATTAAAGATTTATGCAGTCATACCTGTCAAAAATACTGATGGTCACCAAATGTGCTCAGTTTAGCATTATATGTTTGGACTGGAAAATCATTAAAGAGAGAAGTTAGAAGGTAATGTGACACATTTCAGTTTCAGACTTCACAACACTCGCAAGATAATTAAACAATACTGATGCAAAAAATGTTTGATTCTATCAACTGTCTAACTTTCTAAGACCAAAATATGTCAGTTACAATATGTCAAAAGTACAATTAGCAAAACATCAGAAACATAGATATACTAAGCATTGAGTCATTTATGCACCCTGAGCATCACACACAAATGTTACATATCCTTGAATCCAAAGTATAGAAAGTAAGGATGTGGCACAGTTATCATCACTTGCACAGGGTGTTGTGGGGGTGGGGTGGGGTGGGGGTGGCAAGAAGCCTAGACTGACACAAACGGTCAGTGAGTGTGTCTGAGTAAGAAAGAGAGACAGGCAGACATTTGGATAAAGTAACAAATGACCAGTGAGACAAAATGAGCTTTAAGCTACACAATTGACCCATGTAACTGCTATGTGTGTGAGTCTGTATGGGTCCTCCAAATGAAATTAGTGTGTGAGTGTCGGCATTAACACAGCCAAGATCTCTGCTAGCTCTACGTATTGCCAATACTCTCACATCTGGTGGTTAAGAGCCCTATACTTCCACTGTCAGGATCTCCTGTGATAATAAGCAACAAACACAGGAAATAAATTAATAACAACACTATTATAGTCAAATGTATGTTAACAAAGTAATACTGGTGCCACTACTACAGACAGTACAGCAATACACACAACAGTCCTGACACCCACATCACACATATGGATAAAACAGATACATTCTTTGAAGTGCTCATTGCAACATGGTCACAGTTAACAGTAACACAGAGGGTTAAAAGAGTTTGCCCTTTATATGTTCATTAATGATACTTTTAACAAGAACTTGGATGACAAGTCCAACCTAAACCCATGTCTAATCAATCAGAATGTGTTCTTAACTGTAGCAATCTACAACTCCCTCCTAAACAAATGTATTGTTGAACAGAACATACTTATTGCCATCAATATGTTAGTATACAAGAGTATTTAACAATTGAGGGCCATTGCAGATGCTTTCTTCCTTGCAGATGAAATTATTTCATTGGCCCTATGATGCACCTGATCATATATATCCTGCTGTAGCCACCTACTGTATTTACATCAGCAACTATCTGCTGCCAAATCTGCATTCTGTCTTACATATCTCCACACCCCCTCTCAAGCAGAAAGGCACCATGCTGCCTAAAAGCTTCCACAATAATCTGATTCTCAGAGTCACTAAAGGGTATTTTTTGGAGATTGGGATGCTTGGGAGTCACAGTCCTAGGTGACCTAAAACACAACAGAAGAATAATACACATAAGTATCACATAACCAAAAGTCCTGTTTCCAGATAACACATCAAAGGTAGCATTTCACTTTTACCCACTGGAGAAATATAAAACAGTCAAGATATTGCAATATAAAAAAGGAATTGTGTGGTTACATATCACGTTCACACACAAAGCAAGGCTGTGTGCTAAACAAGGAAAGTAACAATAGCAACATATCCAATGTTTGTGCCAAAACAGAAATGCAACTTTACTCCTCCACTCCCAAAAAAACACACAAATGACACATTTTGCTAACAAATCATCAGTGAAATGCTAAAAGTACTATCAAATGAACTGTCCCTGAAACATGTCTACAGATTTATCACAGAACATTCAATTTTAAGCTATTGCCAATCATGTGTATCTGTGGACAGCACTCCCCTAGAGGTGTGTGTGGTCCATCCTAGAAGGCTAACATCCCATGTCATTGAGAATATAGGGCATTTACCAATTTAAAGAAATAACAATAGAAGACTGTACACAGAAAAACAGTTGTACCATTAGCAGTTGTGATAACAGTTAATAAGGCTGTGCATCTGAGAAAGTGAAATGCCCTGACAAACATGCCCATGCCATCAGTACACTTCTAAGAAATACATACATACATACATATAAAAGTAACATTTGCTAATGCAAATATATATATATTAACAGAGTTTTCTTAATGACATTTCACCATATGCAATATATAGCTGAAAAATGCAAGCATACTTTCTCAAGGTCTGTAATCTTCTGTGCAGATATATCCCAAAGTAATATCTTGTTCTGTGTTATCCACATATACAAGTCTCCTCACCTGCAGATTCCCTAGCTACACAGTTTCCCTTTAATGGTGTAGATTCAGGGCTGTGAGCATGGTGAATGTGCAAATGAGGTGTGAACTCATTAGAATTTCTGAATCCCAATTACTTGCCTCAGTGTATCTGATGTAAACATAGTGCATGCACTCCCTCATAGTTTGTTGCTAATGGATTGCAACTGTGAAGGATTGCTAGTAGGGAGAAGGAAAACACAACAGCAATTCAGACTGCCCTACCTCCAGTAGTTATGTCAGACATGTTAGACTTACAAAATGTAGAAATAATTGTATCAAGGTTTTAACTTTAAGTAGGCAGCACACATTTCACAGTTTCTCCTCATTAACATCCAACCTCCCTTTCATTTCTTGACAACTGCATATTATTACCATTTAATATTCTCACACATTTTAAGGACAAGGATACAGAATGCCTTACAGACTACATGTCTCATTACTCCTTAGACAAGACAGGAATGAGCAACAAATACAGACAGATAAAACAGAGCTGCATTTTTGCAAGCAATAGTCATAAATGGTTGTGTGGTCACTCAGTGCACTACATTTGAAAATACATGTACAAACAACTGTCATATGTTTTGTTAGTACTGTGGATGATGTTGCAATTGATTGTATGCAGAATTATTTCAGTTCTCAGTTGCAAAGCTGTTTGCGTGACAAAGAGGGATAAGACACCTTTACTCTGTTCTGAAGGTTCATTGGAGTGAGTTTAGATCCTGACCTGTGTAAAAATATTTCATGTGTACCAACAAAAAATTTGTAGTGTTTATTTCATAAATTGCTTTCCTTCATTTCAATTAATTTTACCTCTTTATTTTTTATTTTTTTATGCTGTTTGTGCCGTTCTTGGCTTAGCACAAATAAGGTAAATGGAGAAACACAATGAATGGCAGGTTTAGCTGTGCTTATCTCGTTTGCACAACGCTTAGCAGAGACCCACACAGGAAGCAGACAGAACACTTGCAGACAGGGAGTGGACAGTGTAAAGGTAAAAAAGGATACATTATTGCAATTTTTGCTTTCCATCTTGTAATGCCACTAAGCAACATTGCATGGCAGTTAAGAATGCTCCCCAATTGCCTGCAGACATTGAACACCTGCAAAAAGGATGCAGTCAATAATTGAAATTGGATACATTCTATCAATTCTGTTGGGCACCATGTAAACAGGTTAAGTGATGTTGCATGGTGAGTGACATACAAAACTTAAGAATGACTAGGGAATTATGCAACCCTCATTTAGACATTCCTGTGGCAGCAGGTATAAGCGTAGGACTGTAATACAGATGGTCCTGGGTTCAAATACAGGAAGTGCAAAATGTTTTTACTGTTGTGGCAGTCCAGTTCATAGCAATGAATAGAAAAATGTACAAGTATTAGTTCAACATTCTTGTGGCAACATGTGTAAGTGTAGGGTTGCTATACACATTGTTCTAATACAGGAAATTACAGACATTTTTGATGTTGTTCCATTTCACATTATATTCAGTCCCACTTATAACACTTTAGATAGTGGAACTTATATGAATTATATGTATGAGGGATGATACAACATTATTGTGATTTATTTCTGTAAGCATAATTCTGCTATCTGAACTTGGATGTCACACTTAAATAAGATACATGCGCAAATGAATCTATACGTAAGAACCTTGTCAGGTCACATTCATACTGGGTTAACACCTCAAAATGTCAGCTGCATTTATGGATGATTCTTGATTATGTCTGAGCAGCACTTCTTCTGTGGCAAAGATGGAAAATCACTGCTGTGCAAGAAAATGTTTTGTCCCTTAAGCATAGGTGTGAATCCCACACTTTAAAAATCAGTTTTATCAGTGTATAAAGCCAAAACAAAAATGTGTCAGGTCATGAAATGTATGTCTACATTGTATGTCTGCAACTTTAACTCATGTAACAGTTACCATTCAATTTAAAAAAATATTTCCAACCAACAGCAGCAAACACCCCTCAAACTAATGTTAAGTGTCAAATTTACCTTCCAATTTAAAAAAAAAACTGCTTTTCTCCCTGTGGCACTGTAGCTCTCCACGTAACATAATGCAAATGCTGTTGGCATCATTTCTTGGGTTTGTGCACTACCAGTAAATGTGATAACAGGAATTGGTAGGAAATCATTAGTTGCCATTGCTCTACATTTGGCATTAAGCATGTCTGGAGTTAGAGGGGGAGATGCCCAGTTTAGGGTACAAAGGTGGGGTGTTCAGTAGTCCACAATATTTATTCGTCTCCTGGTAAGGCACCACAGCCAAAGGCTTCTGCAGGGGGACTATTCTGGCTTCCAGTACAAGTCTGAGGCTTAGAGTAGTTTGGCTAAGGCTGTATCCAGTGCAGCTGGCATCTCACACACTGGAGAACAGTGTAGGCACCATGTCAATGACCTACAAAAGCAGAAGACTGATACCTTCAAGCAGTAGTTGACTGACTTTCAATCAGGTGACAGCCCACAGTTGTGTAAGTATGCTGATTAAGAGAATTTTTAATACATCAAAAGCTAAATATAGGCAAGACTGGTATGCATAATGCTCTTCTGTTCTTTCATTGCTATTCACAGCTAATGCTGACATAGAATTGAATCATCAGGCTCATGTGCTGAACATCTGGAGAGACTGGGGGAAGCAAGTGGTATGTATGTGGCACAACAGAAGTATTATTGTAAGTTTAAAAGTTAATGATAGATTTTTGGTATTCTATTCAGTAGTAGCAAAGTGAGCATGCATATCCTAACTGTAAAAGCAAGTATGCATGCATGCATAAGTCTGTAGCACAAACCACCTTTAGGAGTCAAGTGTTAAGACTGTGGTCAGAGGTTATGGACTCAAATAACATGAGGAGAAATTATACAATACTACATTTTCTTCATAATATTACATAAATTAAACTCTATACAAGTGACATAAATGCCCTGCTTTTAACTATAATCAGTATACCTAGACCAAACATATGTGTAATATATGCACATTGCAAGGATTACTTTAAGCAATCTGTAACTATAGTTTGTAGTTGATATGATGTATACATAAATATAATAGTTCAGATAAAATAGTTGTATAATTGTGATAGTGCATTGTATGTCACATATGATGGTGTAACACTGCCAGCTCAGCTATCTAGAATTTTGTAAATAATCATGCGTCATTTGTTAATATCAACATGATTCATAAACTTGTCTTACAAATGTAAGAGAACTATATGCTATGAAACTACTGGTGCAGAAGTGTGACTTGAACAGTTTTTGTACAGTACTGAACTTCAAGAATGTATCCACAGCATATCCTGCTGGAACATAGAGGATTAACTTACAAATCTTCAAGAAAATAAGTTGAAATTAAGTACTTTACGGTGGGCTGTAAAAGTTAGTTTTAATGCAGCAAGCAGGCACGATGTTTAGAGCTAGAAGTTTTTTCTGTCTGAAAAGAAAAGTAATTACTAGGTTTAAAATGTAAAGCGTTTGATTGCTTTATGATTTCCTAGCAGGTGCACTTCTGAGAGATATGTACTTCTCACACAGAGATGTTAAAATTCTGTTAGTATCTGTTTAGCTTGGGAACTGAAGTCAGTTGACAGAGTGATGTCATCCAAGCTAACCCAGCAGTAATGTTTATTATTAATTTAAGAACTCTCTCAGAGATAGACTGGGCATTTTGTATATTGTCTCGGACCTAGAAACATCCACCCAGCACTTCTGCCTGCATGTTGTCTGTAAGTAAGATTTAGGGCATAGTGCCTCTTTTAGAGATAGATTGAAATATAGTAAAGATTAGTTAGATATTTTCTGTATTCATGTGAGACTGTCCTGCAATGTTCTTTTAAAATACTTCCTGTGATTTTGAACTCTGAAGCAACTGTGTTTATTTATTATTAAATATATTTAAACCTTTTAATTGTGGCTGGTTTGTTTAGAGATATTTAAGCTCTAAGAGTACTTGCATATGTATTTGGTGACACTGTACACACCACTCCTGAATAGCCTTGTAAGTCTTAGTCAAAACTATGATTTGGATTTATAGTAACATTACACAGTATGATTGGTCACCCTTTGAAAAGGCCTTCTAATAGCTGATAAGTAAGGATAGCTGGTGGCAGCTGGTACTACTGTATAGTCTGGGCAGAAGGGGCATAGCTAGTAAATCTGTGCCAGCCTTTCCCAGGTGTGTGTGTTTGTATAGCAATTAAATCTCAAAGTGCATGTATGTCAGCTACTTGGGCAGGAGCACGAAGAACTGGTTGGACAGAGAGGATACTAGATGAAGGACATACACATCAAAGGGTATAACACCTCCATAGTTCACAATCTTCATCAAATCAATAACCGAGTACAATGCACTCTTCTTCATGTACCTCCCTACACATCTTCCAGTGACATGTAACTGAAGTGTACCACCTTTGCCACACTGGGCTGCCACACATCATATTGGACATACCTAGGTATTCTTTTTGTTGCATAAACATTACTGTCTGATGGTACGGAACACCCAAGGTGTTATATCAGATGCATGTGTGATACTTGTTCTGGTGATGTACATAGTACGGATTCACTTTATAACCTAGAAATGCTGAAATATCGAATTTCAGTATCTCGAGACTATAAAACCGAATCCACAAAACACAGACAAACAAAAAACGCGAAACCACATAACTGAAAACACCGCACACACTACACTAAACATACAACACAACACCCACATCACAACATAAACAAAAAAACAACACACATACACAACTCACACACACATAAGCAGGGGGGCAAGCCCCCCTGCACCCCCCATATGGGGGGCTGTGCCCCCACCCCCCTACTTATATATGCTAACTCCGAGATCGCACAAACACAACACAAAAACTCACTCACACACGTACATTCTCCAATCCCTCACACACACTCTAAATCCCACTCAAAACACTTACAAAACACTCACTTACCTGACATAACACCTACATCCACACACGGCACTGTGCACCAACAAAACACAGACCCGGACATTACGTAGTGCAACTTCATAACCGTGAATTTGACATATATTCGAGATATGTGAAATTTGCGATTATGAACATTCACTATTTGTAACATTCGACTTTATAGCTTCGAGATACTGAAATTCGACATTTCAGTATTTCGATGTTATAAAGTGAACCCACATAGTACATACATAGCTGTTTGATAACATTGATAGCATGGGTTACATTCATAACAGCGTAGATTGTGCCCTATATATCTGCATGCACACAAGTCAACTACCCTGTAGTGATCCTGATGTCACATACAGGTATAGCAGTGTCCCTCTTAACACCTCCAGCAGATCTTACAGTGTCAGGATGGTGTGATTGATTATCCTCATTAATTGCTGACATGTCATAATAGGTGTATAAGTGTGTTCATGCAGAACCATCTATGATCACTCAGAGTCACATATGTTGTGTCATAGACATGAGATTACTGGTGGTATTATTCTGATATTGTCCATAATTGGGTGTGCCTCTTTTATTGTTGTCCATGAGCCAGTAACTATGTTCCACTTGTTGGAGACCTCTGCTGACATGATTCAGGCAAAAGGATGCTTATCTCACAAAGATATCTTCTTCATTGTTTTGTCACCTTGTGTGACAGTCATAATATGCATTTTCAATGTGCAGTCCATACTGTACCATATTGATATGTGATTAGCGTACCTGCTACAACTGCCTTCCATTGACATGCCCTCATCTGCTGTACATTAGGATGTTTCACCTGTCCTCTTTCCCTGTGTTCATTCCTACAATTCACCTGTGCGTCTCTATACAATACACATTCACTTCTCTTGGCTATTTATTTTAAATGGAAGTCCATGTGCCGTTGCAGATCCTTTACACAACTTTTGTATAGAATGCCTGGAGTGGTATTTTGCAATACTCTGCACTGCATACAATGTCATGTACTGTATTTGGTCCATACACATTATTATATGTTAAAGCCTGGTAATTATTGTGACATTCCATACAATCCCACTAACCTACTTTGCTCTGAGGTACACACGATTGCTATCTGTGTTGCTTTACACGGTTTCACAAAACCATGCTTGTTTATGTCTAAATGCGGTGCACGGCATAATTATGTAATTAGTGCTACTGCTCCCAGTGCAAACATATAAACTCCATGTAAGCATCATGAGAAAACTACATAGAGTTTATTGAATCCCAGCAGCTGTTTTCTCATTGATGTTTTTGGACATCAGCCTGTGCTATGTATATAGATTATTGATCTCCAAGTTTGTGGGACTTCAGAGTTAATATTTGAAGAAACTGGAGTTGTGAATGCAGAACAAACAATTATTTCAGAACAAGTGGCGATTTGTTCATAGTGATTATTTCGGTCCGAGATAAATGTGTAGGGTTAGGTTTTTACAATTTGATTTTTCACATTTCAACTAACTGAGATTAAAACAGTGAATCACATGATGTGAAATGTATGTACTTTCTTTGTGGGACCCTTGGAGCTGGAAATAGATGGATAATTCCAGCAGGAAGGAATCTGAAAGCAGACACATTATAATGTATGAGAGCCACAGGCTGAAATTTGTATTTGCATAAAACAGGCATATATGTTCACATTGTAAAATTACAAACACTCTAAAATTTTCCTAGATTTTATTTTATTGTCTGAAAGACTAATGATAAATTTACAAGCTCATGTGCCACTTTTCTAAAAAAAATCCAGTAGCATAGCTGATTGTCCTTAATGTACTTTTACAGCTTGTTGCAGTAGATGCGGTATTGCTTAATTATACCTCAAGGCTTGAACAAGTGTCAGTTTGACTAAGCAACTGGTAATGTAGCAAGAGGTACTTTCTGTGGAGATTTTATATAAAATGCAAGGAAATAAAAATGTCACTGTTATTATAACTTGCTTAACGTAAAAAATTCACTGAAAATGAATGAAGCTATGAAAGGACTCATCAGAATGTGATGATCTGTGGTCTTTTTTTTTTTTTTTAATGTGTAAGTTCTAACTTTTTACCTGGTGTGCTGGAAGTTACTCCTAGGTGGACATGTCATTGCTAGGGTACCATTCTGTCTCCAACTGAAATTTACCACTCATTTGCCCTGTTCATGCTATATCTCAGTCTGTTCTCAGTCTTCACCAGGAGCTACGAGGTCTGGTAACAACCCCCTCCCCTTGAGAAATGTGAGTAGACCAAATCTTTTTCATTCCTCTTCTACCCCCAGTCAGCACCTCCAGTACCTGGAACACTGGTTAAACCTGGGTTATACTCAAGGTTTCATCCCTCTTGCTACAGAGGTTATTTTTTCTAAGACTTTTCTTAGACTTTTTTATGAGCAAATTTCACTTCTTTTACTCTTTTTCCATTAGAGATAGAAGGGCCAGAGTTGGAGGTGGCTGGACGTTAACAGTTTCCCATCCACTCATTTAGGTCATGTTTGAAGAAGGTCAAAGAACTAGTTTACTTGATAGAAAGAAGGCATCTGTTCCAGTGGAGGAATTCAGATTATGTTGGGGTGTGGGTTCAAGTCTGTCTAGCAGGTGTTCATTGTGTTATTTTCTTGGGGGGGAGTAAGAGGGCACACAGGATTGGATCATTTGAGACTTTGTATGAAAGGCAGAGGTCATCCCCAAAAATCTGTATGCAAATAAGAGAGAAAGAGAGAGAGCACTTTAGGGTAGCCTGCATAGCTCATGAATGACATAACTTTGATCTTCTTTGTGAGAAGTCACTGTGTTTTTTCCAGCTGAGTCATATGCTTGACAGATTCATGCAAAATGTTGCATTATATTCAATTAAGGGTCTAATAGGGGATGAGTAGAGGGAATAATAACGTCTTTCAACCTAGAAGATATGATGTCCCTTGTGATTACCTGGGTAAAATAGGACTTCCTACCCACAGTAAATGCATGGTGGTTAAAGGAGAGTTGATTATCCATAATCGTGCCCAGGGGTCTAATTTCTTGGCATTTAGCTTAGCCTGTGGTCCTGGCACTATTTGTTTGCAAGTATTAGATCCTATTGGAGGATTTCAAATTTCACTTCAGAGTTGAAGTTTGCAATCATCTGCAGACTTCATTAGCCATAGACCTATAACATCAGCTTTGAGATCAGAAAATTAAATACCAAACAAGTGGCCACAGAACTGATCCCTGGGGACCCCACTAATAGCAAGTATTTTAGATGAGATGGTGTCTTCTATACTGCCATATTGTGTTCTGTTAGTGAGCTAGTTTGCTACCCAGTTGGCTAAATAAGGGATTACATTTATTTTAATTAATTTGTCAATAGTGCCAGAATATATTAGAGCATCAAAAGCTTTTTCCAGGTCGAGGTAAGTGATGTGTACTGATATGCCTTCATCCAAAGCCACAGTGACTTTTTTCGAGAAGCCTACTACATTAAGGAGGCAATTTGAAGAAAACTGGCAAAGGAACCAATGTATTCAGAGCAAATAACTAGACAGGGAAAGATAATAGAATGGGAAGAGTCCAAAAAGGCATTTGGTTTGCATGCTAGAGGCTGCTTTCTCTACCAGGGATTGATATCAAAGTATGGGCAAAAAGAAAGGGATGGAGGATTCTAAGTGAGAGGCCTGTTCTGGTAGAGCTTTTAATTAAAGCTAGAACAGAAACTGCTGTTAAAAAGTTAATAATTTGTAGGGCACATAAATATTGCATGATAACTGCAGGAATGGATCAAAGGATATTGGAAAAGATTAGGAAGAGAGATTGGATAAGCAATTTACAACGGAACAATGGGAGGACATATGGATTGCTCCAAAGTATAGAAGATTTAGGATTTTTCTTCGAAATATTTGCACAGGTATTTTTATACACCAAACAAACTCAAAAGAATTTTCCTTAGGTAGATGGCAAATCTTGGAGATGTGATGGGAACGAAAGAGATAACTGGGAATATATGTTTTAGGAGTATAATGAGATGGCAGACTTCAACAAGTCCTTACAGAGTACTCTATCGGAAATATTAGGTAAGCAAATGGGTGTAACTAAGGAAATTATTTTTTTATCTGAATTGCCTAGACATATTAAGGCCTTGTTAAATTTAATTCTGGTGGCTGCCAAAAAACAGTTACTAGAAAATGGAAATTAGAGTCTAAACCACCTGTAGCTGAAGTATTGAATATTGTAATAGAGATAAAAGAACTGCAGGTTGGATCTTTAGAAAAGGGTTGGAGCAAATTACATAGAAATAAATGGAAATTGTGACAACAATGCATGCAAAATAATGATCTGTAGGAGGAATGAGGTTAAGGGAAGGCAGGAAGTGAGCAATTTATGTAATTTTGGACAGATGATAGTTATACAATTAGTAAAAACTACAAGAAACACCTAACCAAGCTAGAGTTTTCACTGTATGATACCTTAAACCTTCTGTAATAGAGGTCCATGGCATATATGAACATGACCCCTTAAGAACATTGTGTTTCAGCTATATGGCTTCTGAATGTCCATAACTTTTTACTTTTTCTTTTGGATGTTAGTTGGGATATTTTGCAGACACCTTAATGGTTGTGGACATCAGCTGGGTTTAAAGACTATGCGTTTCTAAAGATTAGCCGGACAGTCCACTTATGCTGTGCTGATGTGGTCATAAGAAGGTGAAAACATGCATGTCCACAGCTAGTGGGGGTTGGCTTTATTGGCCTGACTGTATCCATAAAAACCTTAAGAAGAAAAAGTAAAAATGTCATGGACATTCAGAAGCCATATAGCTGAAACACTTGATGTTCTTAAGGGGTCTTTTGCATATATCCTATTGAGCCACTATTACAGGATGTTTAAGGTATCACACAGTGAAAACTGTAGCTTGGCTAGGTTTTTCTTGTAGTTTTTACTAATTGGTTTGTCTAGGTGACCTTTTTATTCTGTTTTGGATGACAGTTATATGGGATGTATAACATATAAAACTGGGAACATGTTAATATGGTCTGTTTTCTTTCGCATAAATATATTTGTCTTTGTTTTAAGTTGTTGTTCTTCTTTTGGCATTTCCCGGTTAGGGGTCGCCACAGCAGAACTCCGGTCCGCTAATGATTGGCAGTAGATTTTTACGGTGCCAAGGTGCCAGCACGATGCTCAACCTTCAATGAAGGCATGCCCATTCACTCATGTCTCTCAAATGCCACTCGACCACGGGGAGGACAAGCAGACTCCACACAAAAGGTGCACCCAGCCGAGAATCAAACAGGAGAACCTCTTGCTGTGAGGTGACAATGCTACTGCTGTCTTTGTCTTAAGTTTTATTTATTTATTTATTTTATTTATTTAAATTTGTTGACCGGGAGTGTCTGACTGGACGTAGGTCCATTTTCAGCGGATGCCCAGGGAGAAAAGCTCCACAGTAAAATAAACAGACAGTAGTTACATTGGATTACATAGTGATTAACAATTTAACATAGCAATTACTTACAACATATTTACAGATGAAGAACATAGTACATCAGTAGACAACTAGAATCTTTATCTGTGAAGTACATAACAGACATTAACAAATGTTACAATGAGAAGTTCCTGCTGTATAATAAGTACTAGGCTTATGAGCATCTGAGCTTGCTATAATCAAGGGTAGTTAGTGGAGTGGAAAGTGGATGGATGGGGTGGATGATATTAGAGTGGGAGCTGCAAGGGCATAGCCAGCATGTTTTCGGTGCACTTTTAGTAAAGTTTTGAAGTGGGTGCATGATGGTACGGATGTAATTATGGGTGGGAGTGAGTTCCATAATTTGGCTATGGTGCAAGAGAATAGTGCTTCACCAGCAGAGTTATTGGCTTTAGTGATCTGCAAGTGATTTTTGTTGCTAGATCTTAGTGGTCTGGTGGTGCGATTGGGTTGGAGTAGATTTGCTAAACCAGTTTTAATTGTAAAAAATCACTACAGCATGCAAACAGTACAGTAATTTAAGTTCAACACTAGTATGCACTAATAAAAGACAAAATAAAGAAATGGTTACTTGTCAGAAGCTATAGCCTCTGTACTGCAGCCAAAGCCAGCATTTGCATTCAGGTATGTTTGTGCAACCACAAACCAGCAAAAAAAAAAAAAAAAAAACAGCAGCAATGCTCACAAACACACCAAGTTCAAACAAACAGTAAGAATGCATAATCCAATTAAAAACATACTGCAATCTCAGAGATGGTATATGTAATTAGCAGGGGCTGTGGGGTTGCAGGGGGCTTCCCCCTGCAAAAGCATTGTTTATCTTGTTTGTGGATTTTTGGATTTAAAATGTCAGCAATATAGTCTCGATCATATGGGTTTCAACATTTTAAATTGTTGATATTATTAATTAAATGCAGAGTAGCAGATATGACTTTTATAGACTGTAAAAAAGAGAACCACCACTATGTGGGCATTCTATGACATAGCCCATTTCTTTAATGTTTTGGGCCAGTTGACTGTGGCTATATTTCTATCAAGGCTTCATTGCTCCACATGACGTCTTGCATATCAACTGGAAGGACGTCTATTCCATTAACTGACAGGTGGTATGCAGAGCACAGGGTATTTTATACATTGTGGTTGTGCACCATCCAGACAGTATCCATGATTTGCACATCTGGCACATGTCCAGCTTATGCTAGTGTTTTATGTGGGAGTACTTTCTGCAGGCTCATCTAGATGGTAGTTGCACCCTTTACTCACCACAGAAGCAGAGATAGTCCAGTCTTATGAACACCTATAACAGACTGCTCACAATGGTGCTTGCTGTTTTGTGTTGCTGGTGATGCTGAATATCACTTGGATCTATGTCTCATGACTAATGTTTACAGCCCTCAGATGGTGGCATAGATAGCATGCAACACTACAGTGTTGCCGACACATGATGTTACTGGGCACATGTTTGGAGTGCTGAAGGCCCACTTCCTCTGCCTGACTACATCTGGTGGCATGCTGCAGTATGCACTGGAGAGCTGCAGCAAGATATCTCTGATCTGTGCCATGGTACATAACATGATACTACAGAAACGGTTACAGCATAACACTGACTGACATACTTATACCAGGAGTGGAGCAGGTGCTGGGAGAGGAGTTGTCTGAGGAGCTGCCTGCTATGGGATGTTATGTAAGGCAGAGGTGGGTACAGTATATTATGACATGGGCAAAGTGGTGTCATCTGATTCAGAGCTATGGGCCATGACAAGATAAATACAGAAGGAAACTAAGACATGCAATAAAATATCCAGGCTATGTATTACAGTGCATCAGATGTTCCCAGACACTGTGCCCACACACCTGTGCAAATTATGATGAATATGGCCTGTACATCCTTCTGGCTAATGTGGATATGATAATGTCTTTTGCAAAGTATAGCCTTCCATTTTTGGAAAGGTCATAAGTGATGCCTACAGTAAGCATACACATAGCTAGGAAGTTAAGGGGTGACAGATCTCACATCCACCAGAGATGGGTGGCTCTTCCAGAAGTGAAACACCAAATGAGTATACAGTATGGCAGTGCAGTGTTAAGTCCAGGGTCAAGTTGACTAGGGGATGGCAAAGTACATCAGATGTGTTTGGGAATGTCACTCTTGCCATGCTCATCCAGCAGACTGGTAGCATCTACTACACAATGTCCATGCATGGCTAGGTATTACTACTCATGGTACAGCTACAGGGGGCTGGGCTGGCATTCAACTGCAGGCCCCTATGTAGGTTGCCTGGGAGCGTATGCTGTCAGTGGAGTCAGACAAATGTAACCTGCATCCATTTGAGCATTCACTGAAAAGATTAGAGGCCACAGCTAGCATGAGGGTTGGCCATACCTGGGAGAGTGTCTACAGTGAGAAGGGGGGCAGCCATGAGTAGTGTAGACAGTGTGACTGTCTCATGATCCCTGTGTGCCATTTATGTCAATCTGCTGTGAACACGGGCAGTGCTCAGCTGTCCTCCAACATGACCATGGAGGTTGGATCCCTACAGTCACAGAGATGCACTAATGGATGCCATGGTTTTCACTGATGTGTCTGCTCCTGGTGTCCATATGCAGCATCACTCTGTTTGTGGTAGTGAATGTACCACAATCCCTGCAATTTCTGAAGGTCTTCATACAGGCCATACAACACTCTGATCAGCACTGACATGGTCTGATTAGCAGATCTCTGTTCCTGGATCATATCCTGCATGTCTGTTGATTTATGCATTGATAGCACCCTGGTCAGGGAGTGTTCTGATGTCATGGTGTCAGTGGCTACTCATATGTCTTTCCACAGTCATGTGTGTGTGTGTGTGTATGTGTGTGTGTGTGTGTGTGTGTGTGTGTGTGTGTGTGTGTGTGTGTGTGTGTGTGTGTGTGTACACCTCAGAGGTGTTGTGGCCCTCTGTTGCTACCTGTAGTGATGCTGACTGCGTGTTAGAGAAAGGCCTGACCTGTGTATTAGGGGAAGAGCTGACATAGACAGGACTACCTATACTAAATGGAATACTGTGATTAAGTAACAGGAAAAATGTCTGTAACACACAGCAGCTGCAACAGTAATAGTCACTAAACAAGGAAGTCAAATGTGGCTTTCCTACAAAAAACAAAAGGTCACTATCCACAACTCAAAAAAAATGACCATGGCAAAAAAGCATTACACAACATATTCCATTAACTTTAATTAAATATGCCTGATTGGCTTTCTTGCAAAAAAAAAAAGCACCCTATACACCAAATGACCTTCAATGTGCTATGCTGCAATGTTTGACAGCACCTGTAAGGACTCACTCCATAGGTGCAAGGTGTTAAGGGGTGGGATCTGGAGTAATATCGCATTGAAGACAGGTGATGAACCATAGCACTTTATGAAGAAAAGAGCCATTTGAAATATATTGCAAAACTTTACTACAGAAGCTCATTTATATTTCCTTCTGAAAAAAAAGAGATATTAGATGTGTGTCCTCTTTATTTATATTGTTGTTGCCATTAATATGTTGGGCGTATAGTGTGGTTTTCTGTGTACTAGACAGCTTCAAAAATCATGTCATGAGGGAGGATTCTGAAAATTGTGTGATGGGATGAATTAAGCCTGAAAATAGGTACATACCTCCAAAATAGGGACAGTTGAGAGGTCTGTGAAAATCATTCCATTCTTTCCTATCCACTGTTCTTATTTATGGTAATCTACTTGCTCTTCATCCTTACAGATTGTCCTGTTTCCCCTTTCCTTCCCAGTTATGTTAGCGCTGTGCTATGTAGTCCATGTTTAAGACAAACTGTCCTGTTTCCCCTTTCCTTCCCATTTATGTTAGTGCTGTGCTATGTAGTCCATGTTTAACACATTCTGTCCTGTTTCCCCTTTCCTTCCCATTTATGTTAGCGCTGTGCTATGTAGTCCGTGTTTAACACAGACTGGCCCGTTTTCCCTTTCCTTCCCATTTATGTTAGCGCTGTGCTATGTAGTCCGTGTTTAACACAGACTGGCCCATTTTCCCTTTCCTTCCCATTTATGTTAGTGCTGTGCTATGCAGTCCATGTTTAACACATTCTGTCCTGTTTCCCCTTTCCTTCCCATTTATGTTAGCGCTGTGCTATGTAGTCCGTGTTTAACACAGACTGTCCGTTCCCTTTCCTTCCCATTTATGTTAGTGCTGTGCTATGCAGTCCATGTTTAACACAGACTGTCCTGTTTCCCCTTTCCTTCCCATTTATGTTAGCACTGTGCTATGTAGTCCATGTTTAACACATTCTGTCCTGTTTCCTCTTTCCTTCCCATTTATGTTAGCGCTGGCTATGTAGTCCGTGTTTAACACAGACTGGCCCGTTTTCCCTTTCCTTCCTATTTATGTTAGCGCTGTGCTATGTAGTACGTGTTTAACACAGACTGTCCCATTTTCCCTATCCTTCTCATTTATGTTAGCGCTGTGCTATGTAGTCCATGTTTAAGGCAAACTGTCCTGTTTCCCCTTTCCTTCCCATTTATGTTAGCGCTGTGCTATGTAGTCCGTGTTTAAGACAAACTGTCCTGTTTCCCTTTTCCTTCCCATTTATGTTAGCGCTGTGCTATGTAGTCCATGTTTAACACAGACTGTCCTGTTTCCCCTTTCCTTTCCTTTTATGTTAGCACTGTGCTATGTTGTCCATGTTTAACACAGACTGGCCTTTTCCCCCATTTTACTTCTAATGTATGTAGCCACTGTGCTCTGTAGTCCATGCTTAAGATCTCAACTGTGCATAGATTGTGGCTACATGCTTCAGTATGCATGTGGACATACCAATGTCCTTTGTCACATGTCCATGCACACAGTAGTCCACTCAGTTTTGCAATTATTGCATTTTTGTGACTTCACTGACTGCCATATTTGTGACTACAAGGTTTCATTGTGCAGCACCATCCCCAGCATGTCCGCAGTATGTGAAGACTTACATGTACTTAATCCTCATGGGGCTACATTGCACTATCTTAGCCATGTGAGGTTAGGTTACACTTCTTTTCTGAATACTCAGTAAAGTGCACTAAAAGATTTAATACTCCTGTAAACATACTCTTTCTGCTTATTTCAAAGTATATTAACTAAAGCTAGGCTGCATAACTGTACCGTATTTGACAGAAATAACTACATGCCATTAATGGGAAAAGCCTTTGGTCTGTTTACTTTCAGTTACATGAGTTTGCTATGCAACACATTATTCAGAAGATAAGCTGAAAATGATTTACAGCTATTATCAACATAGTTTACTCTGCAATTATATTAAGTATTTATACCATCATTTATCAGATAGCCAACATCTATGCTTAGTGCATGTATTATTAAACTGATTATTTTGACAGGTGCTCTGTGTTAATGAATAACTTTATCAGTGACCGTCTTAAATAAGTCTTCCATGCTGCTTCAAATGTATGCCATGCATAATCTAAAAGAACAAAATAATCCACCGCCTTATTTGTATGGACGAACCACACAATGCCTTATTTCATCAGCCCTTCCTGTAATCTGATCTTAGTGCTATGCAAAGGAGGTTGTGCAAAAGATAATATTTCATAAAGGAAGCCTGCAGAGATTGCATAGCATTAGCTAACATGACTGGGCAAATCAGATTTACTTACAAATTCAGAGAAATGTTGCACTGCAAAGTAATATTCTGCGATGACAAACACATTTTTGGGATATTTGTGCGTCGGCATCTGTTACTGTAATAATGGCTTACATATCCAATGAAAAGCCTTGCTGTTTTATTAATGTTATTAGTAATAATGGTAGTAACAGTATCCCAAAGGTTTAAAAAGAACCCCACCACTAGTGATTGGGGCTGTGGTCAAAAGGGGCTGTTTACTTGATGTGGAATGTGATTCAGAGACATGTTAGCTGCAGTGAGGAAAGACCTCATCATCAACAAATCTCTATCATTCATTCTCCCACATACATGCACACATTCAAACATACACATGCACGTACACACACACACACACACACACACACACACACACACACACACACACACGCACACATCAACATACTTCTTACCTGTCCCTGAGCTGACAGAATGTCCCTGATGTCTATTTTTCTTTGCCCCTGTGCATGTTAATCACAGATCCTTAGTCAGTCAATAATGCCTGATATTAGAGTTTCATTATCCTTAGTGTTGGTAAATTCATACCTCTCAACCTCTTAGAGCAAAAAATCTGGACAAAGCCATAAGAAACAGGGGGGACAAAGGCCCAAAAATAGGGACAATTTTTAAATATTAGTTTTGTAAACTTAAAAAGTTGATAAAATAACAGGTTTTCCATTACCATGAATTTTCTGATGGATATGATGTCTGAAACTCAAATGCCCTGTCATTATTTTCTGACTCCATCCTCAATGATATGTCAAGTCATTTGTCAGAACACCAAGAATTTATGAGGAACAGAGCAAAAATATGAGAC
>NC_056738.1:208157571-208395071 GCF_019279795.1 Protopterus annectens
ATATACATATATATATATATATATATATATATATATATAGCTATATACGGATGGGTATATATATATATGCATACATACGTATGTTTATTATATATTTATTATTATTCACCACAATAATGGTGGAGATATTTACCCAAATGCTTGCAGCCATGGTTTATTTCTACCAGCATGAAACTTTCTCTCAGTCTTTCTGTATTACATTGTAAGGGCATTGATGTCTGGGGTGGTGAAAATGTCACCTTAAGGATAGACAGAAGAGGTTCTGTGAAAGCTTCACATTTTAATCACTGCACAGTGTGAGTGACCCAGCCATATATCCTCTTATAATATCTTGAAGAGAAGACAGCTGCAAGGCTTATCCCCATGGCAAAAGCCTGGGATTGTATTCCACAGCCTATCCTCCAATGCAGCATAGAGGAAGAGATTCTGCACTTATGGCTTGCAATTGTTTGCATAAATAATTGCATTAAGTCCCATCAACCTGAATTAGTGGCAGCTTAGGTATGCTGTACTTAGCATTTATACAAAATACGTAAATATAGTAATTCATATTTTTTCTAACTGGATAACCCTTATTTTATTACTTGTGAATGCTTCTTTTCCCTCCCAGTCTATGTCTGAAAATGGCCATTACTGATCAGTGCATTAAACTGGTAAATACATTTAATTAAAATAAAATAAAATAAGATAAAATGAAATAAAGATAAACTTAATTAAAGAATAAAAAATATCATAAGAAAATTATTTTTATTTGCATTCGGCAACCAAAAAATCATTAACAACACTAACAAGTACTACAACAACCCCCAACACCACCACAACCAACAGCATTTCTTCAAAAACTGAGCAACATTTGTTGGGAAAGGATGCATTCATTGGATGATGTTGAGTTGTCCCTGCTGTATATGGATGTATTGGTTTGCATCAGAAAGTACAGAGTTGAGATTTCATACAAGCAAAATGTAGCCACCTAGTTTTGTTTCAGGTTTAGAAAAATTCATCCAATGTCAAGAGCAATGACAGTCCAAGTACGAAAAACAAAATTATAGAGAAGAGCAAAAAATGCACAATTCTTATACCCATGGAAAATATATTGAACAAGAAGACAGAAATTTTGAGTGTGACATGTATTAACAACACACCTCTCAACCATAGCAAATTCCATGGTATTTACTGATTTTGAGGGCAAAATAATGGGGTGCCATGAATTCCCGAATGGCCCCTTTAATTTTCAATTTGTTTTTAGATTATTTTATTATTTTATTTTTTTTTGTATTTACCACTTTAAATTTATGGCTGATATCACCACAGGGGCATGCTTGATGACATCAGCTACTGCCTTGGTCAGAAAAACTATTTGGAGGGAAACAGGAATATAACAGCAATGGCAGCAGATGTGCAGAGTCCGCCCACATCTCAGCCTCCAGGTAAGAAAAAAAAATTAGAACTGTTTAGTCACTGTCTGTTGAGCAAACTTCTGCTTAGTATAGCCTTTACCCTTTTTTTGGACATATTTATCTGCTGGTAAGTTCGTTTTTGCTGGCCAAAGGTACTATTTAACTGTTTTGTGCTGCAAGTAAGTTTGTTAAGTTCAACTATCTGCTTTTACTGCAAGTAAGTCAAGTCCATTCCATTAAACTATCTCTGTAAGTCCATTCTGAGCCAAAGAGGGAGGTGTGTGTGTGGCTTTTACCCTTTTTGGCCATTACATTTGTGTGTTCAAGTAGCTTTAAGTCCGATTTTTAACTTTTATCTGTAAGTAAGTTCAACTATCTGTTTTGTAAATCAAGTTTGTTTTTGCTGGACCAAAGTACTGTTTAACTTTTAACTGTAAGTAAGTTCCGTTCAGATGAGGGCTTTGTAAGTCCATTTTTACTGGACCAAAAGTACTGTTCAACTGTAAGTAAGTTCTGTACTGTTTAACTTGCTGGACCAATTTAAGGAAGGGGGGGTGTGGTGTCACTCAGGCTCAAACCCTGTACCTTCAGTATAAGAAGCAAGAGTCTGAATTCCCTACCCACACCACCATTTGTGCTCAGTACTTGGCTCTTTGGTCTGTTCTGTTCCTCTTTACAATTTGTGCTTTTTTCAACAGATTAGTAAGAAATGAATTCACTAAATAATGATAGCCATTTAAGTTTCAGTCTTCCTATCTTTCGTTAAACACTTTTCTAAGATTATACAAGCAATGTTTAAAATGTGTCCATGGTTTTGGGCCTTTGTCCCCCCCCCCCACAATAAATGTTTGCTTTTTCCAGATTTCATGTGCTGCATAGTTCTTCGGGGGGGGGGGAGTTTAGTGCTACTTATGCCAAGTCTGTTTGTGTTGTTAGTAGCACAACAGGTAGAATGCTTGCTTTTTGATGCAGAAAGCTGAGGATTCTACTCCCACAGTATGTAGATGGATTGCTGATACTGTACTATATTGTACTTTTGAAGGGGAAGGATGCTGCAGTCCTGATAATGTCCTCTTTGGCAGAGATACCTAGTAACTATGAACCTGCTATCAATTTGCTCTCCATTCCCTATTGCAATATTACTAGCATATTCTTTAATGTAACACAGGCAATGTTTTCCTCAAGGGCAACAGGCACTTTATTTATAGATGAAACAATGAAATATAAAGTTGTTTGCTAGCAGCAACCTCATCATTAGTTACAGATCTCTTTACTGTGGAATTATTTAGATGACTTTTACTTCAGCAGGCATATTTACTGATAATGGTGGATTGTAGAAATTTGAGTAGACTTTTATGATGGAAATGTTCTGAATTGAGCAGTTTTGTCATTATTGGTTCATGCATTTTGTTTCATTGCTTACTGGAAAAATGTTCAAAACAATACATTTAAAATGCGCTCTAACAAGTGTGTTGTATTATACAAGGAATATAATTTAATACAATCAGGAAGGTGTATCAAAGAACGCATGTATGTTTCATGTGCAAGGGGCCTATGATTTGAAAATAGACCAAAGGTAATCTTTACCTGCCACTGGCCAGATGTATTTTTTAATGTGGATTTCAATGCTGTTTCATTGAATGTGAGTTTACTTTCAAGGGCAGAGAAGTTTTAATGCTAAGCCTATCTTCATTGAGACTATATTGCTTTGTTTAGCAGATGTCTTTTAGTGTTTGTGCTATAAGTTTTTGTGTTGCCCATATCTTACAAGGATATAAGGAAGTTTCTCTGTTCACCAGTGAGAGTGGGGAGCTTAGAGCAGCCTATCCATCCCTGGAGGAGTGGTTTTCAGCTCAGAATTTGTAGTTTATTGGCCATTTTGAGCTAATTTCTATCCCTTTCATCTTTTTGTTATAAAAAACACATTTCTGAGGTTTTTTGCACTTGTATCAGCTCAGCAAGATCCTGCCTAGGTGTCCTGCAGAGTCCTACAGCAGCAGAAGGAGAAAAGAGAGACTTTGGATTGCTTAAGTACTTTTTTGGCTTGTTTCTTGCTAGTTATTGCTAATTCCGCCTAAATGCTGTTTACTGTACTTACTTACTGTTTGCACTTTTAAAATACTTTCTGTGAACATTCAAACTGTTTTAACTGTTGTAGACTACACCCTCAAGTGCTATAGCCATTTTACTGTACTTTAAAGTACTTATTTTGTTGTATTTGCCTTAACATCTTGAAAAAAACAAAAAAAACATAAAAAAACTATATCTGCACTTGTTTCCTGCCTTTCTGAAGCTAGTAGTGTCCAGTTTTCAGAGTTTGCTGAATCCAGGGCTGCATTGTAGTTTCTGTGTTGCCCATACCTTACTCGGATAGAAGGAAGGTTTTCTGTTCACCAGTGAAAGTGGGGAGCTTTGAGCAGACTATCTGTCCCTGGAGGAGTGGTTTTCAGCTCAGAATTTGTAGTTTATTGGCCATTTTAGGCTAATTTCTCTCCCTTTCATCTTTCTGTTATAAAAAAAATGCATTTGTGCAATTTTGCGCACTGTGTAGCGCTGGTTAGCTAGGGTTAACTATCCTCGGCTCCACAAAGTCTGCTCTCCAGTTTTTCCCTTATAACTAGTCAGTCTTTAAGCCTAAGCACTCAGACCCACATCTTCCAGCCAAGCACTTGTTCTAAATCTGCTGTAGCACTAAATAACCCCCAGCACTCAACCCCTCACTTGCCAGGAGGGAATAGTCTATATAATTCCCTACTTGACAAAAGAAAACAGTCTTTACTACTTACTTAGGCATGTCCAAAGGACAGCTCCTGATGTACTCTCCAGTCTACCTGATGAACCTGGGCATCTTAAGGCAATGGTACAACTGCCTCATGTACACAGACAACCCTCTCCTCCTACTACCAAACACTAATACCTGCGAGAGATGCACACATAGAAACACCAAGATATATACAGAGGCTCTGAATAAAAATCTAAATCTGCCTAGGCAACAGAGACTTCCAAAGCAAACACACAAGCGACCTCCTCCCACCAACATATCCCAAACAACACATAGCCCACAAACATGGTTTGCCACACAACCACAGTCCATAAGGCAAAACAATATACCCAACACACTAGTCATAGGTGACTCTATAGTCAGGCACACTGACGTCCCACTCACCAGGCTGGACAAAGAGAAGGTTATTGTCAGCTGCTTGTTGGGTGCCAGAGTCTGCCACATAATGAGTACAAATATGACTCTGTCATTGTCCATTTTGGTGTGAATGACCTGAGATGCACCTCCCAGGACTACATGAAAAGAGACATGGAAGAGCTCTTTGATCTTGTAGCCCAGGCAGGTATGACCCTAGCCCTGAGTAGCATCCTGCCTTCACCAAGAATTATACCACAGTACAAGGATAAAATGATCAACTTCAACAATTGGCTAAGCATCTGGTGTCATTCAAAGGGGATCCATTATCTGTTTGCTTGGGATGACATGCTTGACAGGCCACGATGCTTCACCAAAGATTGCCTGCACCTGTCACCCCTGGGATTCCGGATATTGGCCAAGGCTCTTGCCACCCTCATAGTGCTTTTGTTAGGTAAGGCTTAAAAGATAAACCCACCAACGCAAGAACTACAAGTGACAATAAAATGAGGGCAATGCTGCTCAATGCTAGGAGTCCAAACCTCAAAATGCACTCACTCGAGGCACTCCTCAAAATGGAGAACATCGATATGTGCGCAGTGATTGAGACCTGGTTCAAGGCTCCTGAGAGCACCCCGGCACTACCAAGCTATAATTCGTACCACATGTTTTGGCCACAAAACTTGGACCAAAACACTAAGGGTGGAGGTGTGTCCATATTCATCAAGGATATCCACACCTCCAGGCTAGTTGCACAACACAATGCCTCTGAGATCATCAAAGTGCAACTAACCCTGGGCAAAAATGCATTCCAAATTGTAGCTTGTTATAAATCCCCCACCATGACCCAGAACCCACACTCCTCGTTCCTGGAGACATTGGAAAAAATTAGGGTCCAACCAAATACCCTAATAATGGGAAATTTTAATTACTCTAACATAAACTGGGAAAGCTACTCTTGTACTATATATGCATATATATATATGCATACATACGTATGTTTATTATATATTTATTATTATTCACCACAATAATGGTGGAGATATTTACCCAAATGCTTGCAGCCATGGTTTATTTCTACCAGCATGAAACTTTCTCTCAGTCTTTCTGTATTACATTGTAAGGGCATTGATGTCTGGGGTGGTGAAAATGTCACCTTAAGGATTGACAGAAGAGGTTCTGTGAAAGCTTCACATTTTAATCACTGCACAGTGTGAGTGACCCAGCCATATATCCTCTTATAATATATTGAAGAGAAGACAGCTGCAAGGCTTATCCCCATGGCAAAAGCCTGGGATTGTATTCCACAGCCTATCCTCCAATGCAGCATAGAGGAAGAGATTCTGCACTTATGGCTTGCAATTGTTTGCATAAATAATTGCATTAAGTCCCATCAACCTGAATTAGTGGCAGCTTAGGTATGCTGTACTTAACATTTATACAAAATATGTAAATATTTAGTAATTCATATTTTTTCTAACTGGACAACCCTTATTTTATTACTTGTGAATGCTTCTTTTCCCTCCCAGTCTATGTCTGAAAATGGTCATTACTGATCAGTGCACTAAACTGGTAAATACATTTAATTAAAATAAAATAAAATAAGATAAAATGAAATAAAGATAAACTTAATTAAAGAATAAAAAATATCATAAGAAAATGATTTTTATTTGCATTCGGCAACCAAAAAATCTTTAACAACAATAAGAAGTACTACAACAACCACCAACACCACCACAACCAACAGCATTTCTTCAAAAACTGAGCAGCATTTGTTGGGAAAGGATACATTCAGTGGATGATGTTGAGTTGTCCCTGCTGTATATGGACTTATTGGTTTGCATCAGAAAGTACAGAGTTGAGATTATCATACAATCAAAATGTAGCCACCTAGTTTTGTTTCAGGTTTAGAAAAATTCATCCAATGTCAAGAGCAATGACAGTCCAAGTACGAAAAACAAAATTATAGAGAAGAGCAAAAAATGCACAATTCTTATACCCATGGAAAATATATTAAACAAGAAGACAGAAATTTTGAGTGTGAAATGTATTAACAACACACCTCTCAACCATAGCAAATTCCATGGTATTTACTGATTTTGAGGGCAAAATAATGGGGTGCCATGAATTCCCGAATGGCCCCTTTAATTTTCAATTTGTTTTTAGATTATTTTATTATTTTATTTTTTTTTGTATTTACCACTTTAAATTTATGGCTGATATCACCACAGGGGCATGCGTGATGACATCAGCTACTGCCTTGGTCAGAAAAACTATTTGGAGGGAAATAGGAATATAACAGCAATGGCAGCAGATGTGCAGAGTCCGCCCACATGTCTCAGCCTCCACTTAAGAAAAAAAAAAATTAGAACTGTTTAGTCACTGTCTGTTGAGCAAACTTCTGCTTAGTATAGCTTTTACCCTTTTTTGGACATAGTGTTTTTTTAGGTAAGGCGCAAAAGACAAACCCACAAATGCAAGAACTACAAGTGATAATAAAATGAGGGCAATGCTGCTCAATGCTAGGAGTCCAAACCTCAAAATGCACTCACTCGAGGCACTCCTCAAAATGGAGAACATCGATATGTGCGCAGTGATTGAGACCTGGTTCAAGGCTCCTGAGAGCAACCCAGCAGTACCAAGCTATAATTTGTACCACATGTTTCGGCCACAAAACCTGGACCAAAACACTAAGGGTGGAGGTGTGTCCATATTCATCAAGGATATCCACACCTCCAGGCTAGTTGCACAACACAATGCCTCTGAGATCATCAAAGTGCAGCTAACCCTGGGCAAAAATGCATTCCAAATTGTAGCTTGTTATAAATCCCCCACCATGACCCAGGACCCACACTCCTCGTTCCTGGAGACATTGGAAAAAATTAGGGTCCAACCAAATACCCTAATAATGGGAAATTTTAATTACTCTAACATAAACTGGGAAAGCTACTCTTGTACTAATCCCCTTGCTCAACAATTCCTGGAATTTATCAACTCTAATGCCCTGGATCAACTTGTTAACACCCCCCACCAGGGGCAACGATATTCTGGACCTGGTCATTACCAACATGGGTGACCGATGCTCAATGCCCGAGATCAAGTCCTCACTGGTTAGATCAGACCATAAACTAATCACCTTAGATATCCATATCTCGTCCCCACCCCACACAAGGAAGCCATCGTAAAAAATTTCTCCAAAGCGAATTTCATGCTACTCAAAACAGAGGTGGTGAACTTCGCAATACCCCTGCCGATAGATAATGCAGTCATGACTGCTGAATCCTACACAAATGTACTCTACAAGCACATGCATGAGTGCATGGATTGTGCTATCCTTAACAAAACCAAGGCACTATCCTCCAAAAAAAGGAAGCCAATCAGGTGGTCCCCTGCCATTAACAAACTCTACAACAGAAGGAAGAAACTGTTGCAAAAGAGAGTAAAAACCCATGAATGGAGGAACTTACTGACGGGCCTCAGTAAGAAGCTAAGATCCCTCATAAAATCCTCCAAAGCGAATTTTGAAAGAAAAATTGCCATGGATTCCAAAGACAACCACAAGGCATTCTTTAGCTATGTCAAGAATCTCCATGGCAACACCCAGATCTGTGCTGAACTACAGCAGGATGGCACAAAATATACAGAGCCAACTGATATTGACAACATCTTGGCAGATAGGTTCAGTGCTACCTTTACTCCCCTCTCACCCCCTAAAGGGCCTATAATGATATCAAATGATTGTAGAGCCCCATTAATCACAAACACACAGGTAAAAATGGCACTCTTTAAAGCCAAAAACACAGTGTCCATGGGACTGCACAACATCCCAGGCTGCGTCTTACACAAACTCCAAAATTAACTAGCCCCCCCCCACCTAAACTCCATGTTCAATTGCAGCCTGACCACAGGCTATGTGCCCACTGAATGGTGCACAGCAATGGTTATCCTGCTCCACAAAGGAGGAGCCACCACAGACCCCAGGAACTATTGATCTCTTAGTCTGGCAAGCCTGGTCTACAAGGCCATGGAGCGTATCATCATGAAACTCATAAACAAAGACATTGGTAACCTCCAAACTTTGGATGCTACCCAATTCAGATTTGTAAAGGATAGATCATGTCTCTTAAATCTGGTAGACTTCTTTGAAACAGTTACCAAGGCCATAGATGAGGGCAAGGTGATCCACACAGCTTACCTGGACCTTGCTAAAGCCTTCAATACTATCACACATTCAGGAATCATAGATAAACTCACCAACCTTAACATAAACCCTTACATCACGAGATGGGTAGCCAACTGGCTCATGGACAGAATCCACATGATGAGAGTTGCAGACTCCAGATCCTTCTCCAAACCAGTGACAAGTGGAGTGCCCCAGGGTTCAGTCTTGGGACCTCTTCTGTTCGGTATATACTTATCTGAAGTGCAAGCTGAGGGTCTATGGCTAACCAAGTTTGCAGATGTCTACAAACTGGGTGCCATAATTGATTCCCCTACAGATGTAGACATCCTGCAAACGGGCCTCACCAAGACAGACACCTGGTGCCAAAACCATGGCCTCAAGCTAAATGCCAAAAAGTGCATTGTCATCCCCTTTGGTAAAAACATGGTACCCATGAATTACCAAATAGGGGGAAGTTCACTTAACACAGAAATTGTTATAAGAGACCTTGGGACCCAAGTGGATAGTAACCTCACCTTTGATAATCACATTGCCACAGTGGTCAGAAAATATTTCTACGTGGCCCATCTAATCACAAAAGGGTTCACATCTAGAAAAAAGGAAGTCATTGTCTCCCTCTACTTATCACTTATCAGACCCCTTATTGAGTACAATGCCTCATTTGGGATGTACCTCACAAGACACCTACAACAACTGGAGAGGCCCCAAAATTACCTCACCAAGAGGATTGATGGCCTCAAATAGTTGTCCTATGCAAACCGGCTCAAGAAACTCCAACTCTACTCGGTTGCATACTGCTTACTCTGAGGAGATCTCTGTCTGACATACAAAGCTATGTCAAACCCAGAATTGATGGACATGCTCCACTTAAAGAAATCCCAATCTCCCTGAGCTACACACTCTAGGGACCTAAACCTCACCACATCAATAAATAGGACATGCTGGAGGGATAGATTCTTGACCCAGAGACTTCCAATGCTCTGGAACAAAATTCCCATCCACATCAAGCAGAGCTCATCATTAGCACTCTTCAAGAAAAACCTTGATGAGTGGATGGGTAATAGGAAATCCCCCCCCCCTCCCAGATCACATCTGTGGCTCTGCTCAACAGAGGGGCAGAAATGTAATCTACATGGGTGGTGAAAGCCAAGACACTTTTAGCTAGGCTTACTTATGCCCTCGGGCTAATAGCCTAGTACCTACCTATGAACCTATAAAATGTAAAATAAAAATTTTAAATGAAATCCAAATAATCATTGTAGAAGTAAAGCCGTATGCACATTACAGTGTTTATGGTAAATGGGGTGAAATAGCCAAGTGATGGGACATTGGAATGACTGTGTGGGGGGCAGTATATGGGGGGGCCCCATTCAATCATGATTTTGTGAGGGGAGAAGGGCAGCAAACTTAGACAGCCCCGGCAGCACAAAGTCTAGCTATGCCACTGGCCATGGAGAATGACTTTTGGAGGTCCTAGCAAACAATAATATTCTTTTGCTAAGATTAGAATGTTGCCTACTATTAAATGCCCAACTTTTACAAGTCACCAAAAACAAAATCATAAGGTTCATCATTTTCTTCCTTCGCAGTGAACATCATGGCTACACATTAAAAAAATGGTTATCATTTACTACAGGGTCTGGGGCAATATTTTGATTGTCTGTTCTTCAGTTTGCATTTGAAAGTTGGTATTCCACAATTCCATCATAGTGGGTGGGGTTACATAATTATGTATGCAAATTTTATGTTAATCAGCATACCGATTTGTACCTATTTTCATGGGCCTTTGTCCAGATTTCTGATGTTGTCAGTTTGAGAGGTATGATTAGCAGTAAGTATAGTTTTATTAAAACATGTCATTTAGCAAGAAGATGCTTGCTACTGGATATTTTTTTACCAGACATTTCCCAACATAAAACACAGTAGCTAGGCTCATAGGTACTTACTAGGCATGTAGTCCAGGACACCATTAAGAAATCTAGTGCAAATACCAAATTGCCCCAAAACACTGTCTGGCTAAGTGACATGCTGACTGTCACACAATAAGTAGATGAAGATAGAAAAATTCAAAACCTGTAACCTTAACACAGGAATCAGCTCATTAACACATCAGAGCTTTTAATCCTCAGTACTAACTGTCAGATGGTACATTTTTCTTTTTGCACTCCTACCAGGATGCCTCACATGTTTCTTAGGATATCTGACCAGTGTTGGAGATATTTACCAGATGTGATAGGGGACTAACTGCCTATCTTTGATCACTAGATCAGGCTTTATCTTTTTTTGGAAGCAGGTTGAGGAAAACATATGAGAGATGGAAAGTGTGTGAAGTGTGTATTAATCTGAAGCTGTTTGGGATCCCTGTCTCCAGGCAACAACTGGCTAGCATAAAATTGTATGCTGCCTTCATCAGAAGCTGTTACCATACATTCTATTGGCATATAGTAATAAAGCCCCGACTACAACCCAGGTGTCTTGAGTTTGATTAGCAGCTTGGGTGATTGACTGATTTGACTGGCAGGACAAAGCTTTCCTATTCTGTAAGGTAGGATGCATTCTGTTATCTCTCTAGTGGAGTTCTTGTGAAGGCTAGAACTCAGAGAAGCTAGATGAGATGTCATGCTGAGGGACTGGATAGATGGCTTAGTGCAGACTCTTTAGGGCCTGAGGCCTGGCATGCCATAATTCCATATCCCCTACCAGACATAACTTGACACTAAGTGTGTAGGGGAGGGTCATAGGCCATTAAAATCCCCAGACCCCACGGAGCACTCCTGTCATGTGGACGATGCCTCTGCTGAGTGAAAAATAAAATAACACCAAAGTTGAGCCCTCAGATGGATGGCAGATTGGCTTTTTGGATGGGGAGGAAAAACATGACTGTGAAGGGGTACTGGAAGAAAAAAGGAAATGGCAAATCCCCATCCCATGTAGCATAACTTGCCTTGGGATGGTGGAGATCAGTCACTTTGTGGCAAATTCATAATTAGAGGAAATCAAGGTGCACCTTTCCTCGGCATCATTAGCAGTTAAGTGAAACAAAAGGATATCCAGAGAGAGAGAGAGAGAGTGAGAGAGATAGAGAAAGAGATACCGATCCCATGTAATCTATGGCCTGTGTGTTGCACAGCAGATATCTGTCTGCAGAGCTCAGCTCAAGTAGCTTCCTGAAACGTTTTCACCATCTGACCATAAACTGCACATTCTGAGCATGCCTGTTTGCAGTCCAACTTACATCCATGTGAACAGCCAGTGACAGCAGCACCAGCTGGCATGCCACATCCCATGACACATCTTCAGCATGTGGCATCACTAGTCCAATGATTAGTAAAGGTGTCAAAGCCACACTTTATTAGGATGTATTCTGTTGCTGTGCAGATTCACAGACCCATACCAAACGTTAAATAGTCCATATATACTTTAAGGCTGATGGTGTATGCTGCGTTTTCCAAACATGAGTACTTACTACAGTATATTAGACAACAGCAGCATCAAGAAACATTGCAATACATTACAATGTGTATAACTCAAACATCACCATGCTGTGTATGGATTACATTGAGATTAAGGCATACATAGATATGAAGTGTTTATTACTACATATCTGTTGCACACATGCAGTACATACTTGACAATATTTTAATCTGATTGTGAGGTAAACACAAAGCCAGTACATGGTAGCATGTTGAGTCATCTCCCTGAGCATGACTGATAGCAGTTTCAACTAACACATTGTGTGTCATATGGTCACACACATGAACATATTTTTACACTACCATTTTAAAACTCACAGTGCCAGAGGCTATATTTCTGAAAGTTGAGAGAACAGCCTGTCATTTTATTATCATACTATAAATACTTCAAAACAAGCTTCCAACAGTAATGGTACAAAAAACAGGGAGATAGAAGACTGGACTGTTCATGGGAAGAAGTGTATGTTATGTTGTACATGTATTCAATAGTTATCCCATGCTGACAAGTCATATCAAAATTTGAGATCAACTCATGCAGTCCACATCACTGGACAATCTCATTCCCAAGAATGAGGAATGGTGTTATAACAAAAATTCTTATCTCCCTCACAGAGCCAGACCATACGCATCTTCCATGTGATACAACAGCTGAGTGTCCCCTGTGAAACTCGGTATATATGTATTTTAAATGCAAACATATCCCACCAAACCAAGTAGAAGGCAGCTGTAGCAAGTAATAGTAGCTAGAGAACTCCAATCAGAATGTAAAAAACTTTTAATAACGTAACGTAAGCGCTTTCATAACATCAGTTACTTCCTCAGATGCATAAAAGCAATGCATAAAGATCACATATATATCCACCAAGGATATATAGAGAAACCAATCATGTTCCACATATTTCCCTCCATTTTTTAAAAACCTATAAACCAATTAAGATTTAAAGGAACAGCAGCTAAAACAACAAATGTGCATGTAAAAAAAAAACACATACATTAAAACACATTGGTAGATTATTCTGTCATACTATGGAAAAAAACTTGTATTAATTTATATATATATATATATATATATATATATATATATATATATATCTACACACACACACACACATATATATATATATATATATATTAATATATATATATATATATATATATATATATATATATAAAATGCATACAATTCATCTTAATCAAACATAATAATTCATCTTTTAATTCTCCTTCCTTTTAACACAGGTATCAAGGGGACCGTATCATTCAATCCAGAGCCCCTATGGGCTCCCATGCGTAGAATCCATTTTAACTCTTGTGTTTCCATGTTATTAATTATATCCCCTATTCTAGAACTCTCCTGTATGACTTGCAAAACTTGAAACTTAAATTGATGATTCTCTTCTTAAGTGAATACATGTTTAGCTATAGCACTGTACTCACGTTTCATCCTTGTACAGTAATCATGGTCCCCAGTTCATTCCCTCAACCTGCGGTTTGTTTTACCTATGTAACATGTAAAGCAGGTGATACAGTGGGCAATATAAACCAGGTTTTTAGTGTTGCAATCAGCTTTGCACCTTAGGTGCCACAAATATCCAGTGTCAGGGTGCCGGAAATATTTAGATCCATCTATAAATGAACAATAACTGCATTTCTCACATGCTAGAGTTCCAAAAAAAAACATTTCCTTCTGGTAAAGACACCCTCGGATAGCATAACTGCTGCTTCAAGTTTAAACCATTCTTAAACGTGTACCTAGGTTTTGTGTCAAATATCTTGACAGTTTCCTCATCAGTTAACAGAATATGCCAGTTCCTATTAATCACTTGCTTCACAGCCTGTAAACCCTGTGCATAAGGTAGTACAATTGGAACAGTGATGACTTAAAGGAATATTAATAGCTTTAGCATCCATTGACCAAACTTTCTTCAAAGAGGACCCAGACACCTGGAATCTTCTATCATCTCACATTAGAAATGATAATAATGATACTCAGTTCAGAAACAACCCTTTACAGCATACAAGACTGCCAGTGCTTCAGAAATTTAGATTAGATCACAGTCATTAAGATGGGAACCTACCAACCGCATTCAACAAATAATGACCATTCTAAACAATGCATATCTTGTCCATACTGGTAGTTAACTAATTTGTAAACAATACCTTGTAAATATTGTTGTAAATATTGTCTGACATCTGTAAATGACCGTATTCCATCAACAGTATTTTAAAGATTCCAGTCAGTAGTTATCTTCCAAAACACACAGCAGTTATGACAAGTGTAATAATATATTTCATGATGTAAATGCCATTATTTGTTATTGCTTTGCTTTTCAACAAGGTTCAGAACATTTAATGTTTAATTTATTGCCTTATGCTTGTGTTGTGGCTAATAGGTTTTTGAAACAACACAACCACCAGTAAAATCAAATAAATAAATTACAATTCTAAAATGTGTCTTACTGTACCAGATCACATCAGCTGTGTGAACTTTAGCCAAGGGTGTCAGAAAATAACAGATAAAGAATAGTATTTACTTAGTAAAATGCATAAAGTCTATCCTCTAGATTTAATAAAATCCTTGTAGGCATAGTGTAGAACCTACATAGAAGTTACCATGTCCATGTACGCAGTTCTCCCTCGGTAGTGCGCCATGCATGGTGAGTTGCTGAGGGAGAGCTGTGGAACACGGTTATTGAATCAGTGTAGGGAGTGTGTGACTGTGTCCACAGATGAGTAACATACCCACTGCACAGTCCAAGTGCATTATTTCAATGTATATAATTTCCTTTTTCACATTTGTACGGTGTGGCACAGAACACAGCAAGTGACATGTGCCAGACATCTAAAAATGAAAACAGGATGCATTTAATTTGTGATGCTAAGGTCAAGTTTAAGCATAGCTTAGCGGGTTTCTTCAGTGTGGTGCAGTACTTAGCATTGTTTAAAATTAGCTCAGCGGTATATGTAGAAGTATAGCAGCATTCCATGTAGCCAAGTGGTTCGCGTTATGGCCTTGTGTGCAGTAGGTGCAGGGTTTGAATGCATAGAAAGGAAGTTAAGCATTTATTTTCCAAAGACAAATTATTATGATTATTTTGCAGTTCTGATCTGCTGTGCTCAGATACGCTCTGCTAAGACATGCTCAGACCTGCTAAGCACTGCTTAAACAATCTCTGTTTATGTACTGCTTTGGCAGTGCTTGGCTATGCTTAGCTGGTTTGTGCACTGCTAAGCATTGCCAGTTTAAGCATTGCTCAGCTCAGCTGCGCTGGTTTGTGAGGTGCCAAGCAATGCACCGCATTTTTAAAAATTGCCCAGTGGTGTGTAAGGGCAGGAAAACAGACTATAATAAGCTCAACAGGTGGGAACACAGCATAACCAGTTGGAGTTTAAACTCTGCAGTAACTATGGCAGATTTTGGAGAGGGTGAGAACTTCTGGGTGCAGCGGTGGGGCATTCTGGAGTCCAGAGTCATGGTTGGACTCCTGGTGAAAGATCATGAAGACCGGCTGCTGCAGGGGCAGTTCCAATGCTCAATGTGCAAGGTAGAGGCCTGGAACCGGCTGGCACATGATCTCACCAGTGCTACTGGTATCTCCTGCACAGGTGAAGAGGTCCATCACCACTATGATGACCTGAAGCATCAGAAGGGGAATCCTCTGGACACCTGGATCTGGGTAAGCTCAGGCTGGGAATGCCCCACAAGTTTGTAAGTACTGTTACCATTGTTTTACTAATACCTTGATAGACAGGTATGCATAATAGTGTGCTTCTCTCCCTACAGCTGCAGTAGAGAGAGCTTGCAATCTAGAGGCACATGCTGGGTGTTTGGCCAGGTTGCACTGCGAGTGTGGTGATTACAGATTAATTTGCAATCTGTAGTCAAATAAGCAAGAAAGAATAAAGTATTAATTGCCAATAGGCATATACAGTAAAGATTTGTGCATTACATTGAATGTGGATGTAGACATGTACTGCAATAAGTGACTACTGCCAACTATAATGCAATAAACAGGGAAGACTAACGCATTAACCCTGATAAAGTAAATGAAATAAAGTTTCTACTGCAATAATTCTGGAATTACAGCTGTATTGCAACACCTGCATTACATCAACTGTTGTGCAATAAAGACTCAAAACTATACCAGTAACTGCATGAAGGTACCCCTAATAAAGGTGTGTTATGCAATATGTGTATAATTAGGACTGTTGTGCATGAAATCGATTATGACAACTGCTCTGAAATAAAAACACAAAATAATACAACTACCTGCTTCAATGTATAGCTAATAAAGAGTGTTATGCAATAGCTGTAGATTCAGAGCTGTATTACAAGAAATGCATTATGACACCTGTTCTGCAATAACATCTGAAGCAATAGCATTAACACCCAAGGTATATTGTGTATATCAGGATTGTCTTGTGTTAACCATTGCATTTCAGCTATATGCATTCAGGCTCTGAGGTACAGTGGTGCAGGAAAGTTTGACAGTGTAATAGCTGTAGACTGCAAATATACTATCTGCAGCTGTATATAGGTAAGGTAGCCAACCCAGTAATCTGATATGGTTTGTAGACTTCACAGATATTCCCACCCATTAACAGTATATTGTGTACACCTGCATTCTATGTAGCAATGAATAGTTTACCTAATATCTCTGTAATGCATGAATCTCATGCATGTGTTTTCAACTGTCACTGCAGTCTAGTATAAAACTGTAGTACTATTACCAGGTCATATTTTGTTTCCAGGTGAGTTCTAGGCAAATATCATTTAGTCAGTAATCAGCAGTGGCTCAGTATTCAGTTTGTTAAATGCTCTGTCTGAAGTACATTTTGCCACAAACAGACCAGGGTTTGAATCCAGTGCCATGTAGTAATAAATATTACTGAATCAGTTATGTATTGATGACAGATGTTCACTCCACAGGAAATACAGATAAATGGGGGAAGTAGCCCTTATTATGAGTAAATCATTTGTGTGTTCAGATATAACAGACTGTTAACAGCACTGAGCAGGAATATGATAAGACTTCATAACATAAAGGCAAAAAGTACAATAATAATAAAATAAAATAAATAAAATGCATAATCTTGGTATGGCTGTATGCCTGGAGTGTCTGTGAATGTCTGCTGGAGTTCTATCCCCATATCTGCCAAGCAAGGCATGATAGTTGTTTACTCTCTGTACTGTACACATACATGTCTCTCAAGTGTAACGCTGTCACAGAATGTAATTACTGTTGCGTAAAGCCTCTGTCACAGATGTTTCATTGACATGATTATGTCTATAGCACAGTAACACTACATCATTCCACAGTCGACCTTGGTAGTTATATAGGTCTTCTTGATGCATAAGTGTTCTCCATAGTTGTGTACCTGCAGGTGTTACTGCTTGGTCCATACTGTCCCATGCTGACAGCTTGAGAGGTATGTACATGCTACAGCAGCTATAGGACACTGTTATACATAAATGAAGGACAGACCTGTAGAGTATATAGCAGTACTGTTGTAAACTATATAGCTGATACCGGTATTAATGGACTGTATTTCTCTGTCTTCCTACCCCTTATTTTTATCTAAATTTGTTATTGTTATTCATTGGTTATGGTTTATTATTAACATATGTTGTTCTCTAAACTTTATTTTGGGGCATGTGTTTTATTACTGTTATGTATTGCAATGGTTGCATATTAACATATCTTGTTGAATCACCTATGTTGTTGGCCTTATGACATAACAGTTACTGACATAGTGTTAATATACTAACAGTTATGTTATTTATTGTTGTGTTCCATATAATATGCATTGATATGTTACTGGGTTATTTCCATGTGTTCTGGCATGCTGTTATAACTAAAAAAATGTTTTGTTCATAACCAACCTATGCACATTGCTATACTTCTATCACCACAACATGACAGGGTACACCGGTTCCTGGTGATCTGCCTACCCTACCTCAGCCAGCCATGGCACCGGTTACCAGTACATCTGGGACCCATGCCAGTGGTGCCCCCTCTGCTGGCCCTGTGCCACCCTTGGGTGGAACTGCTTCAGGGAACAGGGCCCTTCCCCCCTGGGAATAGTGACAGAGGGGCGGTGGGCACTTAAGATCAACTACGGGCCATGGTGTGCAGGATTGTACATAGGAGCTATGAACAATGCCTGCACTGGATTGAGGGCAGACTTGACAACCTGGTGGGGCCTGCTAGCCCTGGCACCTAGCCTCCAGCACAGCCACCTTTGGGGCAGTGAAGGAGCAGTGTTGACTGCCCATGGGTGGGGATGTCAGTCACACTGCTGCCATCTGGGGGCACATGCATCTCTGATTCCAGAACATCTCCACATCCAATGTGTTTACCCCCTCATGTGTCACACACTACCTCTGTATGCTGTCTTGTCTTTCTGCAAATGCAACTTCTCCTATCCAACTTACATCCCCACATGTATCTACATCCCTTCCCCAACATTCCACTTTCTCCTAAAAAAAAAATGGGCACCTGTCCCACAAAAAAAAATATTGCCCCATACATAGCTCTCCATTTTGAACATGTGTCCACTGGACACAACTAAGTAGGACCAATTGGCTTGACAACACATTTATGTTGTCCTCACCCCTCCCTCTGGGGTTTGACCATCCAAATTCATGTACAAAATCTATAAAAATGCACATCTGTTGCTGTACAAGAAATGAAAAGCTATGGTCCTTTCCTACACCCTTCTTGCACATCCCTACCTACATTTCAGTATGTTTTCCCCTTGCTTGCCCCATTTCACCACTGTCCTATCACCTCCTTTTTCTTTTCTTTTTAAATTTTTGGTGCAGGTTTGCACAGAGCTAAGTGGCTCACTGCACAAACCCATGGAAACCCTCTTAAATGTGCTTTAATGTGCCTTAATGATCTTATGTGTTTTTCACAGTGTTAGGAACATCTACAAAATAATAAGCCCAACCACATCTCTAACCCATGCCCCTGTCAACAATAGCATAGTGCTTTAGAACACTAGGCCACTCAGCTGTTAATTAAAACAGCTTTTTCCAGCAAAATATACTGGTTGCCACTGACAGACTGCAAGTACATTTAATGGGACAAATGGTACTGTCCCTGGGACTATGATGCACAAAGTACAGCCAAATAAATAATAATGGATTTATGTGAGGTCTGGGATAGCAGGTACCCTTTTATCAGCAACATCTTTAAACACACCTGCTAAAGCAGCAATGGCAAAGTACATGTGTACAACTTGGACCCTGCTACAGAACAACTGCCTTTGAAAGCCATCCATATAATGATGGATGGATGTATATGTGTGTCACAGACTATATGTATGCACATATATCTTGCAAATACACGTGCTGCAGCACTAACTCAGTAGCGCAGTCTGTTAAATGCCTTGCATGTAGTACATTTTGCCACCCACAATCCTGAGTTCGAATGCTGTGTGTTGCACTTCAATTACATTGTTGTGAACACAGCAAGTGATGACTGAGTCATGCAGTTTTAACCCACACAGGTTGCTGATACGGAATTAACTGCTACCCATGTTTGCAAGTCAAAGGCCTGTAGCTAGGGGCACACTGCACATATTTGTATAGCCTAACTATATGTTGCCAAATACTCTGTGATTGGCACTGTTGCATAACAGATGTACCTTAAGCACATACCTCAAGTGGACTGTAAAGGGTAGCCTTACTTTGACTCTTCTGTAATGACAGAGCTAGCTTGCTGCCTCAGTTACACATACAGCTTGCTGTCCTCCAAAGTTTTCACACACCCCATGTGTCCTAGGCTGCAGCAGCAACTACATCCTGGAACAAGCACACCTGTATGCTAAGTTACCTGCTACAGACCTACCTTACCTCACAACCTCCCTAGAACAAGGGATCAAGACAAAACCATACATACAGGGTGGGTGATGGGGTAAAGGTCCAGTGACAGGGACATGTTTCACAGTTTGCCACTACAAAGATAGTGAGCTGATGGAATAGCAGCTACTGCATTAGCACGTATATTCTGATGGGTATGATGTCTGACACTCACATGTGTCTCTCTCCCTACTGACCACAACCCATATTGTTTGCCACTGAACTGCCAGATAATCACCATGTCATGGGAAAATGGCCAAACATATCAATCAAAACTGTGGACATACCTCATAAATCTTAACAGTAGACAGTATTTCTACCTACTCTCTGTGATGCTATAGTCTTCACACCTCACTAATGTACATCTCAAAGACTAAGGAAGGGGCCAAGGCCTACATGAAGTCCTTAGATATTTCAGTGTGGTGCCATGTCATTGGCTATTGAAAGTGCAACCCAGCTGTTTTGGATGCAAGTAACAAGTCTGAGCCATAGATTGGTGCACAGGCAATTACCTGTTAATAAGCATTACCTACAAAAGGTAATTAACTGCTTATGGGGAACTTGTCTACATGTTGCTTTACTCAGACAGACAATGGTTTTGCAAGCTGTTTGCAGTGGTTCTGGTCAAAATAGGATTACTTCACTATACCAGATATGTAATACATGTTCCCATATAATGGGATGCAGATGGGAGAATAGAGGTATCGGGACCAGGGATTACAACAATAGGCCTGTAATACATCTATGATATTGACATGTTGATGATACTCTGCTGTCCAACAGCTACAGGCATGCCTCTCAACTGTCCCTGCTTTGAATCAAATCACAGCTCTGCCCCTATTACTCCCTCCTACAATGGTTACTTGTTGTAGGAAAGTTAGTGGGTTATGAGTTAGACATATTGACAGTAAGTAATGGTGTGCGCAGCTGTAATATTAAATGATGTAATGTAATTCATCTCTTCTCAGTCTGTCAGTATCACACAGAAATAGTTCTGACATTGTAAAGGTATCCCTGACTGTCCCTGATGTACTCTGACTAGGTCACTATTTTGTTGACATTCATACCTCATTGCTTGAGAGCTATAGCTAACATACTTGTCAACCCCTTACAGCAGGAATTCAGGTCATAGTCATAATTAGTGGTGGGACGCAGGCCTAAATTCAAGTGACAGAGTATACATACTGGCCATACAAAATAAAACTATGAATAGACTAACATATATTATAGGTTCATAGGTTCATAGGTTCATACTAGGCTATCTGCCCTAGGGCATTTATAAGCCTAGCCAGAATGTGTTTCCACCCATTTTAAATTTATTTTGCTATGGTTAGTATACTGTGCCTCTGTCTAACAGTGACACAGAAATGATACCTCACTAGATCTCCCATCCACTCATCAAGATTCCTCTTGAAGAGAGTCAATGAGGGACTCTGCCTAACCTGGACTGGGATTTTATTCCGTTATGAATCTGTCCCTCCGGCATGTCCTATTTATTTCAGTGCTGAGGTTCAAGTCTCTCGGCGTATTCGATGGGATTTGGATTTTCTGAGGTGCAGCATGTCCATTAATTCCGGGTTGGACATGGCTTTATACAGGCACAGATCACCTCTGAACAGGTGGTATGCCACTGAGTAGAGCTTTGCTGCAGGTGTCTATTATGGGCCTGATGAGGGATGAGTAAAGAGGCACGATGACCTCTGATCTAGATGTGAATCCCTTCAGGATTAGGTGGGCTATATAAAATGTTTTTCTAACCACTTTGGCCATGTGGTTGTCAAATGAGAGATTGCTATCAACTTGGGTCCCCAGGTCCCTAATTACTTCTTCTGTACTTAATGGATTACCACCTATGTGGTAATTTTTTGCCAAAGGGATGACTATACACTTTTTGGCATTTAGCTTGATGCCATGGCTCTGGCACCAGTTGTCTGTTTCTATGAGGCCCTTTTGGAGGATGCAACTTGGTCAGCCACAGTCCTTCCGTGTTGGCCTGTACCTCTGAAATATATACCGAACAAGAGAGGTCCCAGGACTGAGCCTTGTGGGACCCCACTTGTAACTGGTTTGGAGTCTGACATGGCTCCAGCAATTCTAATCATGTGGGCTCTGTCCTTGCAATCCATCTAGTGACATAGGGTTTATATTTAAGCTGGTGAGCTTATCTATAATGTTTGCAAGGTCCAGGTAGGCTGTGTGGACCACCTTCCCTTGTCAATGGCCTTGGTGACTGTTTCAAAGAAATCAACCAGGTTTAAGAGGCAGGATCTGGTAGGATCCAGTGGTTGTAGGTCCCCAATATCTTTATTTATGAGGTCCATGATGATCCTTTCCATAGCTTTGCAGACCAAGCTAGTCAGGCTTATGGGGTGATAGTTTCCAGGATCCGTTGAGGCACCACCTTTATGGAGAGGGACCACTGCACTCTTTGGGCACATATCCTGTAGTAAGGCTGAGATTGAACAGTAGTTTTATGTTTGGGTTTAGCTCTTCTTGGAGTTCATGTAGGACGCAGCCGGGACACCATCTGGTCTCATTGATGCTGTGTTTTGCTTTGGAGATTACCTGAGCATCTGAGATGTCAGGGGCAGCACTCTGCTGGGATAGATATTGCCCTTTTGGTGGGGAGGGTTTCGCTGAACCTGTCAGCTAGGATGTTGGCAATGTCTGTGGGTTTGGTGTATTTTTGTCATTTTGGACTAATTCTGAGCATATCTGGGAATTACCACCCAGGTTCCTAACATAACTAAAGAAAGCCTTGTGATTATCCTTAGTGTCCTGTGCAATTTTTCTCGCTGGCCTTAGACAATTTTATGTGCCCGTAGTTTTTGCTAATACTGATCAGTGATGCCTTCCCTTTTTGGGATTTTGCTCTATCATTTAGTAGCTTCCTCCTTCTATTGTATAGTTTGTTTATGGCTGGGGTCCACCAGACAGGACGTCTGCCTTTGGAGGATTGGGTCTTGGCTTTATTTGGGATCGCATGATCCATGCATTCCTGAAGGTGTTCATAAAATGCATTTATAAAGGATTCTGTGGTCTGGGCCATATTTTCCACAGGCCCGGGGGCTTTGAAGGATTCCACCTCAGTTTTGAGGAGTGTGAAATTTGCTTTAGAGAAGTTTTTCACTGTGGTTTTCTGGGCAGAGGGTGGGGTCGGGATGTGAATATCCAGTGAGATTAGTTTATGGTCTGATCTTATCAGTGAGGGATACACTTCTGGTCTGGAGCATAGAGTCCCCATGTTGGTGATGATCAGGTCCAGTATGTTTTCCCCTCTTGTGGGAGTGATAACAAGTTGTTCCATAGCATTTGAGTTTATAAATTCTAGGAACCTTTGGGCTATAGCATAAGTGTTTTCTGAGGGGTCTGGTGTGTAGCAGCCAGATACTCTATATTCTGACAACAACCATCAATGATTGTCCAACCATTTGTCAGGCATCCACATGTGTGTGCCAAAAGGACCATATCTATGAGGCATACACTCGCATTCTGGAAACATTTGTGTAGTGGAGAGGTATGATGCCTACAGGGAAGATATACTACAGCAGGTTTGCATTACTGTCTGTCATTGTGGCACACTGGTGTTGCTGGACTGTCCCCATATAGTTGTAATAGCACACAGCTATTTGTCTGATAGTGACTGTATGACATAGTAGTGGGAATATGCCCATAGGGGCACAGCATAATAGACTGCAGTGATGGTTGTAGAGATGTACAGTAGACTCTGTCATGGCAAACAGGGACATAATCAGTATTGCTACTATCTTGGTGATAGCCACACAAGTAGTGTGTTGATAGACTGCGGGATATGATGTATGAGGGAGCGATGGATAGTGCAGCCCATTGTGATTGTGCAGAGTCTGTTCATAGTGGATGGCCATGTATCTGGTCCTGTGATGTGTTCCCCTCTTGTTGTCTATCAGGAATGATGGATCGCAGGAGGCATCCACCATTTACAGCCATAGAAAATATTATCCTGGATGGCCTAAGACTGCATCTTCACATTCTGCTGTCCAGGAGTTGCCAACATCATGACCGACATGCAGCACTGTGGGCTGACCTCATCATGGTGGTGAACAAAACTGGCGAACAGGTCCAACACCAGGCCACAGATATAGTCAATGCTGCATGGCAAAGGGCAGCTGCTGTGGCCAGGGACCATGCTGCCACCGGTGTAGGGCCTGCAACAGAACAACCACTCTCAGCCACAGAGAAATTCCTGGCAAACCTGGTATTAATCACCAGCTCCCAGGCATCCATCACCCCATACATCCTGGAGGTGGATGTCACAGTGTCCACATCAAAGGAGCATCCAGGTAAGCTTACTGTGTTTATCAGTGTAATACTGTATCAGTCATTGTGACAGGCTCTGCATACCAGTACATGAGTGTCAGGTCTATCTGCATTGGGTAGATTTGGTTTTAATGCACAATTGTGCACACAAACTCAGACTGTCAGTAATGTGGGCAGTAACACATTAGCTACTGTACATATACGCACATAGTAGCTTGTAACAATGTGACATTTGGTATCGCTGACAATACCTCACCCTCACATTTTCATAGGTATGTCAGGTTTGGCTGGTGTCTGAAGTCCTGTACCTGGTAAGTGTGATACTGTTGTTCCAAGATCATATATACCCTAAGAATATTAAGGGCTGCCATGTTGCCCTAGACACAACTATTATGCTTAGCCAGAGTAGAATAGCTGTATGTGCCAATTCAGAGCAGTTAACTGAAGTGCATAGAATGGGTAGTCACAGCTGTGTATTTGCAGGAACATTAACACATTTGCACTTATTGTTAAGAAGGACTATGCAGCCTGCTATACAGGAAGTAATCACTCCAAGATGCCTGTTCACACACAGTAGGGAGATGGTACATACCTGATGCAGTGATACTACAACTGGCATATTATGCTCAAGAAAAGTGCACTGGGTTTTAGGTGTAGGTCTATCACATACACTGTCATATTGCTTACCTCACAGGTGTATTGTACTGGCAGCATTAATCGGATGTAGCTGCAGTGCATGTTATAAATGGCATGTTTTGTCTAAGTATGTTGTTGTGTGCTTGTGTGTTATGCATGGGATCAGAAATAAGATGTGGGATTTTAATGCAGATGTGGCTCCTCACCTGTATGTGTCTGTGTGGATTACCATACATAATATCGCAGGTAGTAATGTACTGATTTTGTCTTCCTCCTCACAGGTGAATGTGGGGGTTAGAGTTTGTCCCCCATGCAACCTGATGTCAGTGTCTTGTCGGATTCTGATAATGGTGGCCATAGTGAGGCACAGGTGGGGTTGTTAGGGGCTGAATCTGTCTTAAGGGTTGACAAACCACTTCCTCTCCTATTGTCCTCGCACACAGTCAATATGCCCACACATACCCAGTCCACTGATGGCACAGATATCGGACAGTCAGAGGGTGTTGACATTGAGCAGGACAGTGTGGCAACTTTGGCTTCAGTGAGTATAGACACTGTCCATAGCTAGAGAGCTGATGAGGTCTTACACAGGCAGAGTGACAGGAGTGCTCAAAGGAGGACTGCTGCCCATCCACCACCTGTTGGAGGTGGATGTTACAGGTGTCATATCATGGGTCACTCACCACATGTTTTTGTCCATCATGGAGACAAAGGCACATTCCAAATGCAACACCAGATGGATGCTCAGGATTATGGATGCAGCACAGTCTGACATCCATGACTGCCTCCACTGCATTGCTGATGCCATAAATCATTTTACTGATGTAGTGGACAGATGATGGACTGAGACAGTGTCAGTCTTTCACTGCATGTTGCCTGTGCTGGAACATCTGGTTGGAGTAGGGCATCACACATGTGGATGTAAGTCAGCAATGCCATCTACTGACACTCATGCTCCCATAGTGGCAGTACCTCCAGCACTACAGAAGGAAGTGTGTTATTTACACCATGACATGGCAGGCCATAGGCATGTGGTCCTTGGTGATCCAGTGGAGGACACGGGTCCAGCAGACAGCATTCACCATCAGCTACTAGCGCCACATCTGACCCTGGGCATGGTAGTGCCAGTGCCACTTTTGGCAGAGCCAGTTCCTGTGTTCATGGACAGAGAGATGGTGAACTGTCCAGTCTGCCATGTATGGTCCACAGCTGTTCAACATACACATGTGTAGGGCTAGCACTGGGCTTGACTTTGTACATGCACACACTCAAACTATTACACACTATAGCTTACAGCACTGATTGCACAAGTCACAGGTTACATCTGTTGTATATGTGGATGCAGCCACAGTACTTGTGGACTACACAAAGTGGCCTTGTATTACACAGCATGTGTGGCCTGCAGAATGAATCTGCTTAATGATGTTATTGTACCTAGTGTCCTAGCAGTGGATACCTGTTGATACCCCTGCTATGTGTGTACAGTTACCAGTATCGTCTGGCCGCTTGCAGTTTGGTAGGTGGAAAATTGTCCAGTGAAAGTATGGCCTGTCCAAGATCTGCATTGCAAATATTGCACATTACACCACCTGGTCACCATTGTCAGTCTACAGGGTGATATTCCACAGGCACAGGTTTCTGTGGGCGAGTGGATTATGTCATTATGCGGCCTTGGTCTGTTACCATCAGACAACAGTTGTGTGTGTAGGTGCAGATAACCTCAGCATTGTGTAAATGTATACACACACACACACACACACACACACACACACACACACACACACACACACACACACACGCACACACGCACACACACACGCACACACGCACACACACACACACACTCACACACATATATATAAAACAGGGATGACAGCCTAACTGTAGCTGTATGTGTGCGTGTGTGTGTTATGTAACTGTATTATGTAGATATATATATATATAGAGAGAGTCTACATCAGTCTGCGCATTTATTTAGCTCTATATATATATATATATATGCCACATACTGATAGATAGAGTAATCATGTGCGGGGGATAGGGAGAGACAGATACATATACATAGCTGTCTGTATGCACAGACATATTTCCACATAGCAGTTCTTTGGGCAGATGAGACATCAGACATGGGCTCAAGTTAGCTAAGTGTAGGAGCATGCCCACTGTGACTGTCAGTACTTACAAGGTTATTCCAGGCCAGACCAACCTGTACTCAAGTCTTGGATTTTGTGTGCTGCAGCCAACTGGCTGCTGCACCTGATTCAGCAGTCCAGCACCTCCCTGATATTTTGTACCAGGCATTCCCTGGCTGTTTGCTGAACATACTATATGACTCATACCCATCAACTGTATAGATTGTAATAGAACGTACAGAGTTTTGCATCATGTGTATGGTACATTTTATATAGCATTGTGATTTCCTGGTACTTAGTGACAAATCATTATAGATTGACATTAGGAAATGATGACAGACAGTTGAGTTAAGGACTCCATACACATCAGGAAATTCATGCTAATAAACAACCTGTTATTCTCTGAACTTTCCACATTTGTCTAGCTATTAATTAATCCTTCCCCTTATATTTTGGCCTTTGTCCCACTATTGTTCATGGCTTTGTTCAGATTTCCTGCTCTAAGTGGTTGAGAGGTATGATGTGACCGGGGCACATGACGTAACGCCACACTCAGCGTGACAGTCTTCATACCTTTCACTGTACATGTTTTTGCAGAATGTCCTAAATTCCACCACATATGTCTGCTCTGTTCTTCATACAGTTGTGTTTCTCCAGTAATATACTACTAAATGCAGTCCACTGAATTGTTGTAAGTGCTGACACAGTTAAGTGATAGCCTTTACATCCTGCTGCTAATCTGACCTGTTGCAACCTGCTGATATACTAGCCACCTTCTAGGTTATTCAAAGCATGTATAATGTCTGTAGAACTGGCCCTCTGTCCTCCCATTATCTCTGCTTTGTCCAGTTTTCTTGTAGTAACAGATTGCATAATTTTGACAGTCTGTGGGACTCCTACCATATGAGTACCTAACATGGAAAAGTTGTAGGTGCTGCCAGTTCAAACCATCAACACTGTCAACCATGCTAACATCCTTAGCCCGGTGAGCCACACCAGCCACCAGAAAGTGAGGTTTAAGTCCTCACACTGTCAACAGCATACAGACATACACTGTGATCTCTGCTGTGACCCCTGCATTTTGTAGAAAATAGAACATATAGCCAGGTTATATGCAACAGCCATGGAATTGTGTGGTCTGCTGCTATATCCTTTCAAACATACTGTTACTGCAGTTGCATGGGAAAACTGATGTGTTGGGTGTAGGATACTCTGGCATTGACAGTCGTGCATTTGTCCTCTGACCCCACTGTTTGGCATTTCCCTTGCATAATGCAGGGGGTTTCCAGCCATGTGGCCTAATGCGTATTATGGAGGACTCAGTATTGGAAAGAATACCTGTTGTCCCAAGTAGCTGTTAGTTCTCTGCAAGTAGCCCAGCAGCCCATTTTATTCCCTTGCATACATGCAGCAGGTCCATCCATATGCTACCATAGTCTAATACCCTGTACATTTGTTGTATAGGAGAGTGACTTACCTTGTGAGTGCAGTGGTAGAGACCTGTGTTTCAGGGCCTACTCTATCTGATGCATGCAGTACACAGCCAATACATGGTTAGGTACAGGGTGTGTGGTCTGTTTGGCATCCTTTTTACTATGTATGTGAGTCAGAGTAAGGTGTCAGTCCCTAGGACCCTAGGCTGTCAATGCATGTGCTATGCATTGTCTCTTGGCCAAGGCCAGGGCATACTGGGCATGCCTACATCCGCCTTCAGGGACAGCCTCAGAGGGTTCCCCCTATGAGGAAATGCTTCCTCCTCATAGAGCAGCTGTGAGTGCTCTATCTGTGCTTTTCTGTGCATTATTTGTGACATTTCTGTGTTCTAATCAGGTAGCATAGCCTGGATAGAGGCCTGTTGTTACCCAGGCCTGGTTGTTTTGCTTGTTGAAGTTTCCTGTGTTTCTGCCAGTGATCTTCTACTTGTAGTATCTTGCCTTTGTTTTAGTGAGAGTAACAGGGTAGCCTGACCTTCGCTAGCATGAATGATTGGTTGAAAGAGCAGGGGCTAGCAGGATTGGGAGTAATTCAAGCTTCTAGATTCTTCCATCTTTTCTGGGATTTAAACCCTGTGTCTGCAGGGGCTGTGCTTGTTTTTACCAGGCTGAAGAGTGATGATTTATCACTGTGACAAAGCAGAAATTCCCTGAGGCTCCAAGAGCAGAATAAATGTTTTCTTATATTTATTTCATCGAATTGCACTTCTTAACATTTATGATTGTGCTATACAGCTACTCTACTATGTTTTTACACTGTTATAAAGCTTTTTTTACTGTTTCACTGCATTTTTGTACTGTTTTATACTTTTTAACTGTATTTTCTTTGATACTGTTTCATTACTGTAATTGCATTTTTTATTGAATTATTTAACTGTAAACTGCTTTTTCATACTAAGAGTTGTATTTTCTGTTTGTGAGTGTTTCTGTGCATTTTTTGTGAGGTTTCTGTGTTCTAGTCAGGTAGCATAGTGTGGATAAAGGCCTGCTGTTACCCAGGCCTGGTTGTTTTTCTTGCTGAGTTTCCAGTGTTTCTGGCAGCCATCTTCTGCTAGTAATGTCTTGTCTTCACTGTTACTGAGAGTAACAGTGTTGTCTGACCTTCTCTAGCATGAATGATTGGTTGGAAGAGCACGGGCTAGCAGAACTGGGTAGTAATTCATGCTTCTAGACTCTTCCATCTTTTCTGGTATTTATATCCTGTGTTTGCAGGGTGTTGTGCTTGTTTGCTCTTTGTGCACTGCTGCTGTGCTGTTTTAACCCATTGTGAGGTATTTCAGTTGCATTTTTCCCCTTACCAGCACTCCTGTGTAACTGATGCCCTCCCTTACAGCTACGGTTATTTTATCCAGCCCTACTCACACCTACAGGTATTCTGTTCTAATAGCATCCACTCTACCATCCTTTACCTCTCTTCTGCAGATTCTGGCAACCATGGATGGACAATTTCCTGTGGTTTCTCCTGCTAGTCTTGTTGATATGGGCATCCTGAGACAGCATAGTAACTGCCTTATGTACATGGACAGCCCTCTTCTTCTACTACCTAAGAACACAATATGTGAGAGATGCAATTACATTAAGAACCTAGAATCTTTGCTGCCTCAATCACAAGCCAATACATCTGGCACTGAGAAGGTTCTCTGCAAAAACATCACAAGAACCACACCTCTAACACCACCCACACCTGTGCAATACATTCCTACATATGTGGAAGTTCTCAACCAAAACATACTTAACAAAAGAGACCTCCGAAGCAAAAGCACATGCACACATCACAACCCACCACATCAAGCACCACACATAGTACCCATGCCTGTGTCTCACAGTCTCTAAGGCCTAGCCACAAACACAACAAACTAGTCATAGGAGACTCTATCATGAGACACACAGATGTGCCCCTCACCAGGCTAGACAAGGGGAAAGTCACGGTAAGTTGCTTGTCAGGTGCTAGAATTCACCATATCACTCATGCACTCATGTGTCTCAACAACAGGTACTGCTATGACTCTGTCATAGTCCATGTGGTGTGAATAACTTAAGACGTGCCTCTCTGGACTGTATGAAGGGAGACATGATTGAGCTCACTGAATACATGTCCCAAGCAGGTATGTCCCTAGCCTTAAGCAGCATCCTACTGCCACCCAGAATGATGCCTCAGTACAAACAGAAAATGATTGACTTTAACAACTGGCTTAGTTTCTGGTGTCATAATAAGGGGATTCAGTACCTGACAGCCTGGGAGGACATGATTGACAGACCACGATGCCTTGCCAGAGAGGGCCTTTATTGTCGCTCCTGGGCTTCAGGCTTCTGGCAAAGGTTCTTTCCTCCCCCGTAGTACTTTGCTTAGGCAAAATCATGAGGACAAAATTACCAACATGAAAAATTATTTTAAACAAAATGTAAAGGTCATGCTGCTAAATACAAGGAGTCTTAATATAAAACTGCACTCACTGCAAGCATTCTTCACTCTGAAAGATGCTGACATTTGTGCAGTCACTGAAATCTGGTTCAAAGCTGCAGAGCGCACCCCAGTTTTACCAGGTTACTTGTTCTACCATACTTTTGACCCCAAAGAGAGGGCTACAAAGCCAAAGGAGGTGGAGTTTCAATATTTATCAAAGATATACACACCTTCAGGCTGGACAAGCAGTATGACTCACAGGAGACACTCCAGGTGCAGTTACCTATAGACAAAACACCTATTCAAATCATAGATAGCTGCAGACCCACAACCATGATGCATGACGCCCACTCCACCTATCTGGACTTACTTGAATCCATCAATATTCAACAATCTACCCTGATCCTGGGCAACTTTAACTACCCAACCATAGAGTGGAAGACCTATTCTAGCTCAAGCATGAATGCCCAGAGATTTCTCAACTTCGTCAATGCCAATGCATTGGATCAGCTGGTCTACAGCCCCACAAGAGGTGAAAATATCCTGGACCTGGTACTAACCAACATGAGTAGCCACTGTAACACATCCTCCTTGGTAAGATCTGACTGTAAAGCAATCACTTTCGAAGTCACCATCTCCCCTGACCCCTCCCCCCTTGCCAGGGTCAAAGAAAAAAACTTTTCCAAATCTGACTACAACTTCCTAAGATTAGGTATAAGTAGCTTCACAGCCACCATCCCATCAGTTGAATCAAGCACTAATGTCCAAGCCTACACCAAATATATGAGCATCTATATAGCTGAATGGACTCAGCAATACCTGACAGGACCAATCACCTTCCTCAAGGAAGATAAACCTGTGTGGTGGACAGCAGCAATAAACAGACTATAATAAAAAGAAAAAAATTGCTGTCCAGGACCAAGAAGGTGCAAGTGCCAAATTGGAAGCAATCTCTCCTTTGTCTAAACAAGCAAATAAGGTCACTGGTGAAATCCTCTAAGGCTAACTTTGAGTCCAAATTGGCCACATCCATTAAGGACAGTCACAAGGCCTTCTTCACATATGTCCCCACTCTCAAAGGTAACAACCAAGTCTCTTCTGAACATGTTCAAACCAGCTAAAAAACATGCCACAAAGCTAAACAAAGCTTAGCAGCACTGGACACCCCCCCACTCAGCTCAGTGGCATGGCATGCAAACAGACACCACTGTGCTGTAATCTGCTTAAAGAAATAGTGACATACCCCCTTTTGATGTCAGCTACCTCTTCTGTGGACACCAACATGGTTCTGGGGCTACACAGATGTGATCTGCGGGCACAGATACCCATTTTTGCTATTCAGTAACCCCAGCTCATTTGCATACAGATCCGTGCACACAACTGGGAAACTACACTATTCCAGGGCCTGCCTCCTTAGCAACCACAGAAATCTACCATTGTACATACTCCATGCAAGGCCCTATAATGCATTATTGTCACCTATTTCTTTTTTTCGTTTTTACACTTTTAAATATTTTTTTTACATAACAGCATGTTTGTGCACTGCTGTGTGCCGCGCAAACATAATATGGCTATAAAACAAAAAATATTTTAAATTATTTTCCATTACTTTTTGAACACACAGGGCATAATTTTACACATATCTATGTCTGCTATGCTATTTACGACCTTTTAATTGGGCAGGGTAGATTGCTCACTTTTTACTTTCATGTACACAGAATATTTCTGTGAACACTTTGGATACCACCACAAGATCTGCAGGGCTGCTTATCTGCTTGCTGGATCACGCTAGCACTCTTGTTTGCATGCAATTCGCCTGCTTATGAGGTGATTTGCATGCCACAGACACTTCCTTGTTTGCACACTCATGCACGCCCCCCAGCTCTGTTTACTAATCACGTCTGCTTAAGTCTGTGTAATCTCCGTGACACTATGCCTATAAGGAAAAGTAATCCATGTAAGCTTTATTGAATTTCCCCCTATTTCTAGACCAGAAAAACATAACTGACTCAATAAATTCAAGAACTAAAGAAAGATTGCATTTATAAAAACAAGTAAAAATGCTTTGTGTAGATACTGTACAATGTTATTTTCATGCAAGAAGCATTGTCTAGCCAGAAAAGACTTCTGTTTCAACTAATAATCGTAATCAGTTTGTCAATGTATGCAGAATCTTAAATAATAGGGCAAGAAGTCAAGTAAAGGGGTCTTCTTTGTTTGAACCATGAATCAACAAGCCCTTTTTTAATATGTTTTGTTCATTTAAAATGTGCTAAACTATATCCTTCAGGAAGAGCTCCTATTCCCCACACAACATGGCTTCTGTCTCTCTCACAGTACTAATACTGCACTCTTATCCTTTGTAGATACTGTCAATAAAGATAAAGATAATGGCAGGCTAGTCTCCTTTTTGTGACAGTAAACTTCTACTTCAAATACCCTTACTGGGTCTATCTCATACCACCATTCTGTGGTTCAACAGCTACTTGCACAATAGGTATTAGTCAGTAAAATGGCAATCCTCCATCTCTCCATACCTCCCAGGTACCACAAGGTTCTACCCTTGGTTCCCTCCTCTTTAAGATTCTCACACTCTCCACATATCCATACAACAGGCATCTCTAATGCAATATGCAGATGACTCCACACTTATATGCATATCAAGCAACCTGCCACAACTCCAAAAATCTACTCAGGAAGCTTTAACAGCTGCTGAAACATGGCATTGTAATTCATAACTCATGCATAACCCTCAAAATACTTATTTCCCCCCAATCTCTCTCACATGAAAAAACAACATTTAAAATCCTCTTTCTTAATAATACAATCATTTAAGTCACTTCTCACAGCAAATTATTAGGGGTGATAGTGAATGATAATCTCAAATTCAACCTGCATATGCAAAATTACTTTTAAAAAGCTCACCATAAATTAAGGATGCTTTACAGCAGCAAACACTTTCTCAAAATGCAACTAAAACTATACTTGCCACTACTTAGCACCTACATTCATTGCTTTATAGCACTCCCAGTCTTACTAATTTCCAGGCATCACACAGATCAAAACTTGAATAATGCTATAATGAAGTGGCTACATTTGCAGCAAATGCCCATTTCAGAACCCACCACTGCATAACACTGAAAAGTCCTAATTGGTTAGAACTACTGCATCAACTAACATATACACAGCTTCTTTCCTCTATAAAATTATCCAGCATTCATCTTATTTTCAGCACTAAATACCATTCTGTACAACTATGTTCCCAATTGGTCATTATGATCCAATGACCAAAATCTCCTCCCTGACCACAAACCTATGAAATCTGCTGGGCATGATATATACTCATACCATGCTGCTAATGTCTGGACCTCCTTATGTGTATCCATCAGGTCATTACCCTCCCTCCAGTTCTTTAAATCTTTTCTGAAAGTCTTCCTAGCCAAAATGTGGATGTTCATCGTGTTTCACTGTTGCAGTCATTACACTTGGGTTATCCTGCTGGCGGGCTACCCGCTGTTCTTGCTCAACACCAGGATTAAGTCTATCCCTATATATGAACAAGTACCTATTCATAACTTATACCTCCTTACTCTCCCTTCTTTATGCACTTCCTTACTTCAGTCTAGTTTTCTCCCTTAGCTCTCTTTCTAAATATGCCTTAATCATGTTTATTCTCTCACTTAATATTGCAATTCTTGTTTGCATTATACTGTTATCATTAATTTATCTATAAAGTGGCTAAAATTTCTCTAAATATTAAATCATTGTCATATAAGTTGTTTTCCCAGTATGTCTCATTTGGCATAACTATTGAAACTGTAGATGTTTTTGTATTATTTTTGAAGATTCTGAAAAATATTGTTTTTAAAATGTTTTTGTAATAATTTGACACTTTTCTCCCTTAGCATTTGCTGAAAACGGGCACCTACCCAGTCTGACATTCCCTGTAATCAAATGTCAATAAATAAGTAAATAAAATTAATAAATGAAGAGCCATCTCAGTCCTACAATATAAAATGGCATAGGATGCAGACAAAATTGCTACCCAGACAATGCATTTAAAGAGTAGTGACACCCTCTGCAAGGGGAAGCAACTCCCAATCATTATACAACTGAGCAAACTGAAGCAACCCTTTAACCCTCCATTCTAAAAGTCTGGTGACTCTGACTGACAGATGAATTCTCAACTACATAACCAAAGTAACTCCAAAGTAGACCCATGCAAAGAAGCAGCTTCCGACTTATTTAAGCACTTTTGTCCTTTAAATGCAATGGACTTTCTTAGAAGCATTAAAACGATAACTTGTACATACCTTATTTAAAAGAAAATAGCTTGTCATATGACTAAACTACAGCACCTGACTCATTCAACAAATATACAAAAACAAGCAAGTTTATTTTTTTTTCACTGTGGCTATTGGATGTGTTTTTGAGATCCTGGCAATGTAAATTATGCAAAAAATAAAATTTTCTGACAAAATAATCCTTAAAATACTTTTTAAGGGATAGAATAAAATCATTAGGAACAGCATATACCTTCAGATATATAAGAACCACTTTTATTGGCTCATCACAATTATTTATTTATTGCCTTTTGTTTATCGGGATGGTCTGACTTGCGCACTTAATCCAATCTTCAGCAGAGGCCAGGGGAAAAAAAGCTGCATTAAAGTTACAAACATTCAAAAATGTATAGAGAAAAAGTATAAATAAGGTTTTAGAATCATGCAGTGAGTAGTACAATCAAGAGAGAGAGGATAATACAATTTGATTTCTGTAGGAGTGTTATACAATAACATAATATAATAAATAGGTTGCAATTACATATGTAGCAATATACACTTTTCATTTACATAAGAGTGATGAAAAGCAGTGTATAGTTATAAATGTAGATAGGATTTATTTACAATATTTCCAGGATAAGATAGGAGACCTGGAGAGTTAGGGGTTGGTGATGGCCTAGAAATCTGAGAGAGAGAGAGAGAGAGAGAGTCAGTAAGGGTGTGAAGTGCATTCAACCTATATACTATATGTATTTCCCTGGAAAGGATTTCACTCTGGCATTGGCATAACCAAGCCAAGTCATGGAACTGTCAATATCTCATTACTCCATAAAATAACTATAGTACAGTGGGTGGCTAAAATATATCTTTGCAAAATACAGAACTGCAAAAGTGTCCATTTGGTCAAGCACTTCCTATCAGCCTCTACTCTGTGTTTAGATGGCTGTCAGAAAAAGCAGGAAATAAGCTTTTGCCCTTTGCTACCTTTTGACATCCTTCATTCCTGGAAAAATTAATTAAGTCAACAAAGAATAAAAAAGCTTAGTCAATAACACAGGCCTAATTAATTCAACATTATCAACTTGATGGAGCCAAATGGCATATCATTCATGTATATACCTTTCTATTACTTCCATGAGCTATGTGGCATAAATTCCTTCCTTTTACAGCTTTTGCAGTGGGAACCACCCATGACACCATAATCCTTACAGGAACCCTGGTCCATTTCAGTCCTAAAGGCCCCCAAAATTTAAATCTGTGGCAGGGAATTTAAAAATAAAGCTACAGGTTTCTCAAAAATTAATCTTGAAGTTGGAAATATGTGAAAAGCTTTGTAAGACAGATCTTAAGTAAGGAGTATTAAGTAGGCCTCTCTCTGGACCATTTCTAAATTATAATCATATTGACGCATTAAATCTCTAAAGGAAGTAAATATGTTACCCTCTGGATTAGGAAAAAAACTGCTATGAGTTTAACAGCAATAAGCTGGAATAGTTAATGGGATGGAAAGGGTCCTGTCTGGTGCCAAGACAAAATTATACTAAATAATATGAGGGACTGAATCATAATACATTTAGAAGACCCATGATACAAGGACTGAATTGATTCAATAGTTTCAAGTGAATGTTAAAAACTGTAAAATTAAAAATAAAAAAAAAAATGCCCATGAAAACATCACAAACACCACAATGGCCTGTGTTAGAACTGTTGCTCATTTGGATACTTGCAAGGCCCCCAGTATCAATCATTGTAGCCATATAATATTATCTCTAATAAGTCTTTTGGGCAAAAGCACAGGCTGAATGGGGTAGTTCAGTAGGAGAGGACCATTATTATAGCAATAACCCACGGCTGGGTGTGGGTAATGCTGGATTTACCCACGATTGACGTGGTTTGGTCACGAGGGCAATGACCGAGTGACCAAACAATGCCAACCGTGGGTAAATCCAGCATTACCCACACCCAGCTGTGGGTTATTGCTATTATACAATGGTGTTAGTTTTGTGTTGTGTTATGTTTGTGTTGTTGTTATTTAGGTTTTTGTTTGCTTTGCTTTACTTTGTATTTTTCCTTTTTTACTTTTTGTGAGATAAAATAGTGCAAACTTTCACTTCGTGTTTATTGTTTATTTGTCTTTTAATTTAAATACAAGTTATTAATTTTTCAAGAGATATTAGGAAATAATTATATAAGTAAAATATAGTTTTAAGGCTTTTGACATGTCTTCGTCTTGTAGTTTCTTTTATAGTTAATGGCTGTTTACTGTATGCGTGCTGATCGGTATTTGTTTTATTTTTAAAAGACAGTAAGACAGTAAAATATAGTTTTCAGTTGTAGAATGCTTTTGTATGTTTTTTACTTGCTACTAAGGTGTTTTCATAAGGTTTAGTTCATTTGAAGTTGTTGGTGCATGATATGGTAGGGGCTGGACTTAGGTTACTTTGCATGCTGATATTGAGGAAGACGTCAGTGTCATTCCAAGTGTGATTTAAGCTAAGAGGTTACAACCTGTTCAATAATTTTGAAAGCAGAAGCAAACTTGTTATGATACTTGCAGAATTAGTTGATCTTATGTCTGATACATTTTTGGGGAGAGAAATTACTGTCCTAATTTACCACAGATCAAGAAGTAAACATAAATAATGACAGCACTGAATATGTGAGCATTGGCAATGCTAATAAAGGTATGATGTGTTCTTAAAAAGTTGGGTACAGGCTATTTGCTGCAGATTGTCCATATTTAGGAATGGCCCTAAACCACTGATTTACTTACTTCAAAGTATTGGATGAAAGCAAAAACTGAGATCATAGGAACTTTTCTCAGGCCACATCCACAATATATCCTGACTGGACTTTACATCTTTAGGGACCATGAAGCTTCAGACACAGATTTTCTGTTATAGGGCCAACACTTAAAACGTGGTAGCTGGCGTTTGTAATCATCGTATAGCTTAGTCCTGAAGCATTATTTTTAAGTGCTATAATCCACAAATTCAGTAGGTATGTGATGATTTGAGCACCAGCTACCTCGTTTAAAGTTTTGTCCTGATAATGGAAAAATACAGTATAGTTTATTTGAAATCATGGCTGCATGATTCCTTAGAGGCCTGACTTCTTACTTAGGTTTACTTTGGATTTACAATGTGCACACTGGTTGGACTGGCCAATCAGTGTGCATGTTTCTCGTCTTTTCGGAGACGGCGTTGTATAATATTCCTTTGGGCACACACTAACATTTGCATTCTGTAATCAGTATTTAACAAGGTATGTTCCTCTAATTATCTGTTAGAGCAGTTTTTTTTCATGGCTTCAGCAGCACAGACATAAATGCTGATTTCCACGGGGCAGAGAAATTGTAAGGTCAGTGCACATTGATTACTTTTAACAGCGACATCAAATTATAAATGAGACATCCCTTAAATACTTCTGCCCCCAGGCCATTAAGGCTCTGCTACCATCCTTACCAGACCTTAAATAAACAAACTGCTCCTATCAGATTCTTCCCAGGTAAAAGAAACAATAAAGTTATCTCTGGGCTCCTGTGGAAAGACAGATAATTCAATTTGTTTAGAAAATGTCTGAATCTTGGTCACAATGGGGGTAATTGAACTCCTGCAACATTATCCATGGCTTCCCTATATATATTTATCAATCTAGAGATAGAAAAGTAGTCAGACTCAAAGGTAGAGGGTCTTAACATTCTGGTTTGTCATCTCCCTGCAGAAAGGTATACATTCCTTACTAGGACCTGTAAGTATTTAGAGCCCTGGAATGATATTTTCATATAGCCTTTTTATGGCTGCTATTTTTATTATGAAAAGTGTCATTATATCTATTATTTTCATGATGACTTTGGTAGGGTTAATGTTAGATAGACATAATTTTTGGAAGGCACTATCATCTGACATACAAAAATAGGCTAATGATTCGAGGAGGGGAAAAAAGCCCAAATATCTTGGAGAAGAGAGAAACCATGCATTGGAGAACTGAGATGAAAAAGCATGCAAAAGACAAGAATAGGGTTTACAGGAGTCACTAGTTGTTATAATTAACATCTTTGTAGATTGATATGTAGTTTTCCTGCTTCTTGTTGCAGCAGCAGTGGGTCTTTGCCTTCACATACCTTCACAGTCTTATCTCTTTTGATCTTAGCCACTGCAGTCTTAGCATCCTGCAACAGTGGACCTGATGGTGGTGTTGACAAGCACTCACTAGCAGTTGCAGGACCTGCACAAATCAGGATAATAAGCCTGCAGAATGGCAAGCCTTACTTTATTTGGGTTGGCTTTGTTTTCGATACCATTTTCTGTCATTTTTCTAATTATGTGCAATCTTTCCTCCTTACATTAATCCCTCCCACTTTCTATGACTTTAGGGGACTTTGTGGGTCAGTGAGTGAGATGTTGTTGCATCTAATAGCTTTTTGTGGAAATTTGTTCCAGCATCACTCTGATTGTTTCTCAGAATGTATAGTAAATAAAAGCAGATATTTATCCTAGGATATCACACTCTGCTTGTAAATTACACATGCTGGGTGGTGGCACTCAGCTATAATGTTAGGCAGAAGAAAACGTGTTTTAAAATTTTACTTTAAGATATAGGAAAAGTTGACTTTACTAAGTGCTGCCTAGTGTACTTTGATCCATTTAGTATCATCACGACAATTTATTATGATGAGATTCTTTCCGTTGCTGTTTATGATTCTCTTTAGATGCAAGTTTTATCCCACATTATTAGCTGCTGCTAGGTGTGAAGACTATGATTAAGAAAAACACACTGCAGGATCCATACTACTGCACTTGAAAATCCAATGCTTTATTGAAAGTCAGAGGAATGTCTACATATATATATATATATATATATATATATATATATATATATATATATATATATATTTATAGTTTCAGTTTAGAAAAGCAAACTGTCAGAAGAGTGAATGCTTTTTGCTGTATTAAATAATAGTGAACTCTCAAAAAGGGAATGCTGTATTTAATTGTGTTTCAGCCAGCTGCTTTCTGTGTAAGATTGCATTGCAGAGAAGTCAGGGACTTTGCCCTTACCACTGCTGTGCGATCTCAGAGTTGGTATATAGATAATTAGCAGTGAGAGTGAGGGGATGCCCTACAAATATTTTGTATTTTTTTTTATTATTTTTGATTCTGTCCAGAGCAATCACTTTTGTTTGTTTCACTCTTTTGAGCACTTCATTTTTGATGGTACAAATATATATATATATATATATATATATATATATATATATATATATAGTTTACAGCTAGTGGGGGTTGACTTTATTGTCTTGAATGTACCCATAAATACTTAAAAAGTAAAAACTAAAACAGCACAATCTTCTAGAAGTGATGTAGCTGAAAAACGGGTATGTTCTTAAGGGCTCATTTGCATATATCCCATGAGTCTCCACTACAGGAGGTTTAAGGTATTACACAGTGAAGACTCTAGCTTTACTAGGTATTGCTAGCAGTTATTTACTGAATTGTTTATCTTTATCACCTTTTTACCCTTGGGTTTGAATGTAATTTGCAATGCTTTTTAGACACCCTAATGTTTATGGACATAACCTCTCCAGTTCTAAACCATAGCCAACCAAATTAATGTCAGTGTTTGGTTGTGGTGTATTGGAACTTTTCTTTTTAGGCATCTGCTGAAAATGGGCTCTGAGCCCAGGTAGATTTTCCTAGTAACTGAAGGCAAGCAGTCCATCTACTAATGCTATCGTGAGGTGGTCAGCAAAATAAAATGTGACATGCTTACAGCTAGTTGGCTTTGACTTATTTAGCCCAAATATTATCATAAATACTTAAAAAGTAAAAAGTCATGGGTTTTCAGAAGCTATGTAGCTGAAATGCTGTATGTCCTTAAAGGGTCATTTGCATCTATTACATGAACCTCCACTCTAGGAGGTTTAAAATATTACACAGTGAAGACTCTAGCTTGGATGGGTCTGTCTTGCAACTTGTACTGTGTAGTTTATCTGTGTTACCTTTTTATTTATTGGCTTACATATATATATATATATATATATATATATATATATATATATATATATATATATGGGCCCACTTTCAAAATCACAAAGGCGAATACTCAAAGGATATTGATCTACTTGTTCAGTTCGCATCAGTTTGGAGTTTATTCTTCAGTGTTCTATTCCACCAGGATTCCTTATATTTGATATTTGTTGCTGAGTTCTATTTGGATTTACCTTGCAGTTTTTGTGGTTATTTCGACAGCGCAAGGTTATAAAAGGGCCGTGGCACTTATTTGATGGTTTGTGACTTAATGTTGTAAGTTGTTTACGTGATTTTTATTCAGAATACTCAAAGTTCCGAAACCGGCAGAATCGTGAAATTCAAAATCCTGAAGCACGGAGATTTTGAATTTCCGTTTCTGCTAGTGCGGTGTGTGGATGTTTGGGTTTAATTTAGGTAAGTTTGTGTGTGTAAGTATGTTGGTTAGGGGCTTTAGTGTGTGTGAGTGTGTGTTGTGACTGTGTGTGTGTGTGTGTGTGTGTGTGTGTGTGTGTGTGTGTGTGTGTGTGTGTGTGTGTGTCTGTGTGTGTGTATGTGTGTGTGTGTGTGTGTGTGTGTGTGTGTGAGGGACTATAAGATGTATGTGTGCGAATTTCATTTGTGTTTCTGTTTGTGCAGTCTCAGAGTTAGAATATATAAGTAGGGGGGTGCAGGGTGGTTTGTCCCCCCTGCTTATATGCAGTTTAGATACATTTGTTTGATTGTGGTGGGGGGTCGTTTGGTTATGTGTGTACTGTATGAGAGATGTAGTGTCGGGATTTTGAATTTTGCTGTTTTGTGTGTTGCATTTGTGAGTTGTGCTTGGGTTTTCGGCTTTGTGATTTTGAAATACTGAATTTTGGGATTTCAGTATTTTGAAATTACAAAGTGGACCCATATACATATATATATATATATATATATATATATATATATATATATATATATATATATATATATATATATATATATATATATATATATATATATATGTGTGTGTGTGTGTGTGTGTGTATATGTATACACATGATAATGTCAGCCTATACTGAAAACTGATAAGATTGTAACATGTATAACTGATAGAACTTAAACTGGATTCCATTAAACCCATCAAATCTGCAATAACGAATAAAAAAAGTCACACTGCATTGCATCTCCTACACACCAACAACTTTAAAAATACCAGCTCTGTGAATGTACTACAGTGTTGGAAAGGACAAATTCACTTACTAGACTGTCTGCCTATTTGGGAAGAAAACACACATTGTGCCAAGACTAAATAATGTAAAACCATTCACTTTCACTACTACAGCAGTGCAAGCCACTAATCACCATTGGCAAGCAGCTATCGAAGAATTATATTTCAGTTAAAAGCTGCACATGTCAAATTCAACAAATGTGGTCCTGAACAAAACCATGACACCTTGTGTGTGTGTGTGTGTGTGTGTGTGTGTGTGTGTGTGTGTGTGTGTGTGTGTGTGTGTGTGTGTGTGTGTGTGTGTATAGAAAATGTATAAGAGTGTGTGTGCGTGGGTGATGTTTCTGCTGTATTTTCATCTCAAAAGAAAAATATAATAATATATTAATATTTCATATTATTTGTCACTCTCAGTTTTAAAGTTGTATTTCTGAGTTTTATCCCACAATCTTACTTGAAGTGGAAAGAGTTATATGCTATTTAGTGCACAGATTTTATGCTATGTGTTCACATTTTTGGCTGGAAGTACTTACTTTTTAATAATCATTGTCCTTATTTGTTATGTTTGCAGCTTGAGAGGTATAGGATGGAGTTATTCAAGCCCTCAGGCCTGCTGCTTTGGTGTCTCTTCCCCAAACTACTGGAACAATGAAGCACTCTATCTGATAATGCATTTGATTGTGAATACCCGTATCTGTTAACTCCAGTGTTGCAGGATGTTTTACCTGCTAGACCCTGACAGATTTAGGTAGCTAGATATTTAGAATGCATGAACAAAGGCATTCAACCTTGTACCCTTGTGTGTCTATTCCTGACAGGTCATAATGAGGTTTCTACTTCCAGAATTATTTTCCTCTAGGAAAAGGCCTGGTCCTAAGAGGAGGCTGGCCACCTGAGCTGGTAGTAGAGACAAAGTAAAATGCAGCAAAAGGGCAGAACAGAGCACAAAACCACTTGATAGAATACAGACAGGAAGAGGCTTCACTGAAAAGGTGGTGAAAATTTATTGTTGGGTTTTTCGGCTTTTAGGGGTTAGGGGTCGCCACAGCGGAACTCCGGTCCGATAATGAATGCATGAAAAGAATTAAAACAAAAGAAGCTTGGTGAGAGAACCTTGGGTTATGACACACAAGTGAAAGATGTCACAGACACACATGCAGGGTACAACCAAGAGTGTCTGTATAATTAATCTATTTCAGTGTATTTAGATATTCTAGAAATAGATGTTTAGGTCAACCAGTTGATCTGTGATACCAAAAGTTCAGGGTGATAAACCTGAGTCTAGGAATTCAAGGAAAAAGTGACACATCATAAAGGTTAACTTGAATAATGACATAAACAATAAGATAATATATAATTACTAAAAGTGTTAGGATACCTTAGAAAGGGCAAAGGTCTTAAAATGAAGTAATAGTATTTGTTAAAAATGCAGTAGTTGTTGATGAGTTGGTATACTATCAAAGGCCTTTTTCTGTTTCCAGTAAGTTCAAAGTCCATATATGTTTCTGATTTACAGTTTTATTAAAGGTAAATGTTTTGTCACCAAATCTAGGTTATAATCAAGCCAGGGTTACCAACTGTCCCTCTTTGCGAGGGACAGTCCCTCTTTGGGCAGTTGTGTCCTGTGAAAAAAAACTAAAAAATAACAAATGTCCTGAGATTTTACGGCAAAACATATGCTAACTTTTATTTAATAGCTGCATAAAACATTTATTTTGTATCTGAAGCACCTAAATATAAGAAATAGCATAAGCAACTCAAACGCTACAATAAGAAGCTTTTATTTTGACAAAAAACTGAAGTTCTGTCCTCTGCACTGGTTGTGGGTACAGCTTGTCCTGCAAAATCTCATGTTTCTAAAAAAAATCCCGACTTTGAGCATTTGAAAAGGTGGTAACTTCTCCTATTAAACTGCTTAACAATGAACACATAGTCGTTCACTTGATGAAATAGCACATTTTTCTATTGGGTCTCCCTAAAAATTGAATATTCCAGTCAGAATGCTCAAAACTGTAATCAGAGAATATGAAACTGACACTGATTGCAAGTTACCACAATTATCTCTAAGGCTGCTATCAGGCAGACAAGACAAATACTTGATCACTGCAGAAAGATAAGAATCTACATTTTATTTATTTATCCTTTGTTGACCAGGTTAGTCCCATTAGGCTAGTGGCCTATTTTAAGGGGAGATCCAAGGTGATATCTATACTACTAGGGGGATGCCAAGGCAGCTGAAAACTTTTCCCGTTAGATGCTATGGGACCATTTACATCCACCTGAGCTACCACCAGTTCATGCATATGGTACCTTGGTTTTACATTTCTTCTGAAGGACGACTCAGTCAGGAGAGTAGCATATCTTAATGCTGCATGGCGGAGTTTACAATCCAATCACCTAGAGTTGGAATAGAACCCACAGCCTTCTGGACTCCCAGCACCAAAGATGAGTGTGATACCTGTTGTGTCATTGACATTGCTGCCTTTTCTTCTTCCTTTGGAAAATTTCCAGAGAAAAAACTTTTTTTTATTTAAACACAGTGCCCCGATTTGTCTGATTTCTGCAGTTGTGACTGACAAACAATCTCTTGATGGTTCCCCTTTTTAAATAATTTGGGTAAATCTGATTCTCTTCATAGCCATGCAGAACTACAAAGGCTAGTAGTCTGCAACTGGAATTAAAATAAATCCTGTTTGAAGTTTTACAAGTTTACTGGAGAGTTCTAAGTTTTTCCAAAAGAATTCAATGAATTGTTTTGGAAGCTATACCCCGTGCAGTAATAGTAACTAACTTCTGAGGATTTCTAGGTTGTATAAAAACAGCATTCTTAGTCACCTGGCTTATTCACCTAAATTCAAGAATGTATTTCAAGAGTACACAGTTATAAACTGCATATCTCTCTCAGTTCATTAGAAGCAGTACCTATGAAATTAATTTTAATTTGCATGTCAAAGTTTAAGTTAAAGAACAACCAACATGTTATCATAGTAATGTGCATTTAATCTTCAACTTTTTGTACCAAAACATATTACTGTTTATACATTTAATGCTTTTGCTGTGCATGTGGAATCTTCAGATGTGTTATAGGTCTCCAGTGTGAACTTCTTTGATAAATACCAGTTAATAAATGCAAAACATATTAATTCGTCATTAAAACTCTGATTAGGTTGTTATCAGACTTTTGTTTGTGTACCTTATCACTTTGTCTACCACACTTCAGCATTATCTGTATATGCAAATAAAATGTCAATAGCTCTGGCAGAAAGTTCAGCAGTTCCATTGCTCGCTTATCATCTCAGAGATACTCAGTTGCCCAGTTGGCTGACAGCCCATGGGGTTTTTTTGTATGCAGAAGATGATACAAAGTGTGACTTTTTTTCACTGCATTATAAGCATTTATTGTAGTAAATTATTAAGTAGATTACTTAATTTTTGTTTTGTCTTTGTAAATTAATAAACGAGTCTAATCTTTCAGGAGAACCTTTTAAAGATATTTTTGTAAAAAAACAACACATTATTTGAACATAGGGATTTTCTTTGAATTTTAGTTTTTGGATACCACATTTAATTGGTCAATGCTGGTAGCATATTACTGGTACTTATAGTTCAAATACATGACTTCAAACCTTGGTCAAACATTGACCATAGCTCTGTAATGTTTTGGTGTGTATAATTAAATGACCATTTCCACTACTCATTCTTAATTAAGTAAAGTGATTAAAAATTAAGCAGTAAGACATGACCAGGCATTATACTGATGGCCTGGTTAATAATTCCCTGAGGAGTTAATGTTGCATAGGGCACAACTAGGTTATTGCCTCCATAGGCTAGTTTGCTTAAACAATAATGCAATCTGTAAGCATCTTGCAGCTGTTTCTGTTACTGCGTTTGTGCTTTGTTTTACTTCTGATTTTCTAAGTAATTTTTACAAGCTACAGGTAGTGACATAAAATAAACATCTAGCTGATTAGCAAGTGCAGATGAGTGGTATGAAAATTACAGCCCAGATTAATGCTACTGTAAAACTGTGGTCATGTTGCTGATTTATTTTTCATTTGAAAATTTGATTTAGATAAGTGGATGTCCATTTTTTATTTTTTATAAATTAAAGATTTAATGATTATACACTTCTTGCTATTTGTCATGCTGTGGCTTTTGTGTTTCTTGTTTTTTATATTAATATACAATCTGTTTTACTATTTTGCTTGATTTTAAATTATTATTTTATTCTTCTTAATGTGCATGAAAGAGAGACAATGAAAGGATGGGGGTTATGTATCTTATTGTGTGTGTGTGTGTGTGTGTGTGTGTGTGTGTGTGTGTGTGTGTGTGTGTGTGTGTGTGTGTGTGTGTGTGTGCACACACACACATCTATGTCTGTGTGTCTGTGTATCACATAAACAGGAAGATGGAAGGAATCTCCCAAAAGAAAAGAATCAACTGTTAGTGGACTAATTATTTTTTTCTTATAAACAACAACAAAGCCCTCAAGTCTCTTACATGTCTTATACCTTCTGCCACATGCAGCTCACTGCTCCAATTTTGCATGATAACAGTCACATCTTGTACATTTGCCAAGCTTATACTCGCTCTGTTTCACATATATTATTTTTTTTTAATTTTTAAACACCTTTATTGAATTATCACTTGTGACACAGGCAAATTTACATTTATGCAAAAGTAATCGAACTATTAACAATTAACATTAACAAACATGTTACTTCACATATACCATATATCATATAATCTAAGAAATACTGCATACATTTTCCAGTTCCTGCCACCTTTTTTAAAGAAGAAACATCTTTATTAAGTTTGACTAGAATTTGCCATTAACTCTACATTTCACTTCATGTATTACTTGTTACATTTAAATTTGAAGTTTTACCTTTTACCAGCTCTGTCTCTCTGGTGATTTGTATTGCCTTTTTTAAAGTCAGATCAATTTCAGGTTGCAACTTTGTAGGCACTTCTACATCAGCCAGCCCAATCACAATTCTGTCTCTGATTTCTTCACCTTTTATGTCATTAAACCCACAATTTTCAGACAGTTCATGCAGTTGCCTTTCAAAAATCTTTAAAACTTTCAGCATTGGATTTTACACATCTGTGGAATCATGCCTTTCATATATTATATTTCTTTTTCTGATAAAATTTTCAGTGAGTTTACTAATCACTGTTTCATATGTAAAACTGTGGTGCTCTGAAGGGAACTGTGTATGGCATCCACCTCATAAAAAAAAAGTATTTACCTGGATTTCGTCTACTGCTTTACCTAATATGGTCACCATATAAAATTGTATGAACTTCTGTCTCCAGGCATGCTAGTCAACTGAGAATTCAAGTGTCTCTGGTGAATTAAATTTTATCAATATCATAAAACATCTCTTTTGGTGCTAACTGGTTTAATTTCTCTGAAACAATGAATTAGTGAGGTAAAAGTTTTTGTTATTGGCAATTGACCATGAGCCTGGTAGATACAGGATAAGTGGTCAGGCATAGATTTGGAATTGGTAAGTATTTCTTTGTGCATAAGTAAGATTCCACTTCTGACACCATGTTGCATTGAACAGTATTGCTTGCCTAGTAATATCCACTGGTAGTATGAGAAATGCCATTATTTTAACCTCTAAAACATGGCAGCTCAGCACAAATAATGCTAACACTTCTGTTACCTTGAACCAACTGACTCTAGGCTCAGAAATTCAATGTATTGTGAGAGACATACAATCTTAAAATGACAGTATAATGCAATAGCTTTAAAATGACAATACCACTGGCACACATTAATTATGCATCATGCACTCTAGCAGTTCTGTTCCACTTATTATAAGTTCATAAGTTTAGATACAGTGCCCAGACCAAATGGCCATCAAGAAACATTGATTTCTCAAGAAATGGCTAATAAATTTTATTACCAGCTAGATTATCTAAATTTTCAATAAAAAAAAAATCCAAGACTCTCAGACTGTCACACACATATGGGTATATTTTCCCAAAGTTTTGAAATTTTAACAGTGTTATATAAATGTTGTACTCCAGAGCTCCCCAATTTTGCACCAAAATTCATATTTTTTGTGTCTATGTGTTTTTGTACTCCTATAAACTTTAGTGTTGAACACAGTTTGTAAAACAGGATCATGAAATATTTTATAAGCTAATATCAATTTTTGCATGTATGTATCTATAACAAAATGAAAACAAGTTCAAATGTTTTCATCTATTCCATGATCTATATTCCTTAGTAGCACAATACTGTTTATACATTTTCTATATACTCTTTGTAAAATATTTGTCATTGAGTATATATGCAAAATGTTTTATTATACCCAATAATTGGCCTAATTTTAATATCAAAACACAAAACCAAATAATTCTCAGTTCTTCTGGAAAGATTCCTTAACAAATATCCCATGTATTTAATAGCCTTTATACTAATTACCTTAGCATGAACGTTAAATGATAAATTTGATGTTACAGTACTACCCCAAGTCTTTACATTCCTTGACCACCTCAAGTTTTAAATTCATTAAATATATTGGGAAGCTACATATTTTATTAGAAAAATGCATAATATTACAATTGTCAGAACTACTGTAAATCTTAGGCTGATACCAGAGGCCCATTTACTTAATGATTGCAAATATGTATTAATATTATCAGCATAAGTTTTATTTTGTAGTATGGATCCAGTTTTACTGTCATAAGCATAGTTACATACCCAACATTTTGGGTTTATCAGGGTGCTGGAAAATAATATATTTATTAAAGTTGGACCAAAGATGAAGCCTTGCTGTTCCTTTATTTAACAGGTAAGAAATAAGAATGGACATTTTGAATCTTAACACACTGCTTTCTGTTTATCAATAAATTCATGAGGCATCTAGAAATATAGCAGTTAGTGTTAGATTCAATTAAGCATTTCTGAATAACCTGGAAGTTTTAGTAACATCTAAATAAATTGCCCCGGCAACAATCCCAAATCCAAGGCCATAGTTATCTGTTCATAAAAGGTTAATCTTCCTTTAATAAAGCCATGTCATTCTACATGTGTATGTAACCTTTAAACTATTTCCATCATTAGCCATAAGATCTAGTAAACATCTCTCAAAGTACTTACCACCTAATGATGTTAAGCTAGTTGGCCTATAGTTTGTCATTTGATATTTGCTGTCCTTTTGTGAAATGGGTTAGGAACGTTACCATTTGCCAAAACAGTATTGAAAGTAATTTATATAATGAAGGGCCTTAAATATGGTAATATTAGAAATAATTGTGCAATATCCAAACATAAAAAAATGTAATATATATAATTGTTTTTGTAAAAATATCTTGTTTGGTATTTAAAGAATATTAGCTATGTTCGCTCACAAGTATATTGGCATCTTAAATAACATCATCATTAATTGTAATTATAATTGTATTAATTGGTAATGTATTGTTGAGTTGATATATTTATAAAATAATTTATTATTGGAAGAATTACTATTTAATATGTTTTTATAACTTATCTTAACTACTTTTTTATTTGTTGATTTGAATTTAACTGGGTAGAGCACTGATCACAGCTGACCAATTTCATTCTAAGCCTGGCAAGAGCAAATACATATATAATATACATAGATATACGATAAAGTTCAAATACAAAGAGGTAGAAAGCATTGAGTTAAATGCAGTAAGAGCATATAACCACAATATTGCTTTTTCTACCGCAAAGGAAAAAAAGAAAAGAAATGCATTAACACAATTACACTACAATTTTCAAATGCTAAACACTCACGTTGATATCCTGGGGGTAGGGAGAAGTTATATCAATCAAAATTAGCAATTTGAAAAATCAAATTGCAATAATCAATGTGACCCAAGGTATATTTTACAACTGCAATTTTTTTCTACCAAATCCTGCCTAAATTTATTATTTATTTATTTATTCAGTTTGATTACCGGGGAGGTCCACTGGGCTGGGGAGCCCATTTTCAGTGGAGGCCCGGGAGAAAAGCTCCACAGAAAGTTTATTAGATACAGTTTTTCAATCATAGTAAAAAATATATAGTAAAAAAAATACATAAAAATACAAACAATATGGTTCAATCTTCAAATCAGTAAACAATAAATACAATTACAAATTAAGTTTAGGAGAAAATGAGTACACAGTGAAATAGTTGGAAGTAATAATTAGTCATGAGAAACAAATAAGTAATTGAGAGTGGGGTTAGGAAGGGGAGAGGTTAGCCAGGAGTGAAGGGAGAAGAGGGTTTGAGAGGTAAGGATGGAAGAGTGCAGTTACATTTCCTGTTTAGGAAGTAGTAAGAATGAAGTTGAGATTTGAAGTTATTGAGGTTATTGCAGGTCTGTAGAAAGGAGGGCAGAGCGTTCCATTTTTTTTCTAGGGTACAGGATATGAGAAGCTGGCCTGCTGGGTGCTTAGGTTTATGAATGGTAAGCAGGTTTTGGTGAGAAGATCTAAGAGGTCTAGGAGGGGAATATGGTTGCAGTATGTTGGATAGTGCAGGGCAGTTTGAGGGTTAGAATAATAATTTGTGGACTGTGGTTAATTGGTGAAAGTCAAGTAGGTTGGGGAGTTCAAGCCAGTTTAGGGAGTTAAGGGAATTGCAATGGTGAGAGAAGGATTTGGCACTGGTGGCAAATCTAGAAATTTTGTTGTAGCATATCTCTTGTTTGGAGGTAAGTGTGGAAGATAAGTTAGTGAACAGGGGAGAGCCATACATGAGAGAGGGAAGAAGATATGTAGAGGCAAGACTTAGCCTAGAGGAAGGAGAGAGGAAGTGGTTGTTTCTGTAAAGTAGGCCAAGTTTTATGTGTGTTTTTTTGATATTCTGCTGAATATGGGAGTTAAAGTTTAGCTGATTGTCTATAGTGACACCGAGAAGTTTGGCAGAGTGTATGATCTCTATTAGTGAGTTGTTAAGGCTGGTGATATGAAGGAAGTTTTCATCTAGAGGGGAAGATTTGGAAGGGGAGGATAGAAGGATCTTGATTTTTTTGGCATTAAGATATAGATGGTTTAGTAGCATCCAGTTTTCAGTGGTAGAGAAGGCATTTTGAGTCAGAGATTGGAGCTCAGCTAGGTTAGTGGCACTGCAAATCAAAGTGGAATCATCGGCGTATTGGACAATTTTGGAGTTGGGAATGGCTTTATGGAAGTCATTAATAAAGATGTTGAATAGCAAAGGGCCTAGTATGGAACCTTGGGGTACTCCAGTGGGAGTAGGGAGGAAAGAGGAAGTGGCTTGGCCCCATTTCACTGCTTGAGACCTATTAGAAAGATAGCTGGAGAACCAGGAAAGGGTTTCTTGGGAAAGGTTAAGGTTAGAAAGATGATTTAGGAGGTGTGTATTGGAGATTGTATCAAAAGCTTTACATAGGTCCAGCAGGATGGAAGATACTAAATGACCAGAGTCACGGGCTGAATTGACAGTATGTAAGAAGGAGAGAAGGGCAGAGTTAGTACTATGTCCTGGGCGGAAGCCATGTTGGGTGGGGGAAAGTAGTTGGTATTTGGTAAGGAATGGTAAGAGCTGTAGATGGATGCATTTTTCAAGAATTTTGGAGATAGGGGAGAGGATGGCTATGGGGTGGAAGTTGGCGACATTGTTATTTTTGCCAACCTTGTGCAGTGGGAAGATATATGCAATTCGCCAAAGTTTGGGAACGTAAGATTCAAGTATATATCTATTGATCAGGATACTGATAGGCAGAGAAATAGCATCTGAGGCTATTTTTAAGAAGGAGAATGGAATGCTATCAGGGGCATTAGAGCAAGGCTTTAGTTTGTAGAGGAGTTTCTTTATTAGGTTGGTGGAGACAGGTTTAAGTTCAAAATTAGCTTGGTGAGGGGAGAGAGGGGAGGATTGGTCAGGGAGGGAAGGAGGATTATTGTTGGTAAAGGTCTTAGTAAGCTCAGCTATGGAGGAGGTGAAGAAGGTATTGAATAGTGTGGCAATTTCTGAGTCAGATTTGCTAGTGTCAGGACAGGGGTTGTTTTTTGTTCCAGGCCTTAAGGGGGAATTAATAGAGTTCTAGTATTGCTTAGGATTTTTAGCATGATTTTCTTGTAGTTTTAAGTAGTATGACTTTTTGTCTCTAATGACTTGTTTTTTGGCTAGATTTCTCAACTGTTTATATTTTAGTTATGTATCAGGTTGATTATTGTGGAGGTAGATTTTCCAGGTTTTATCTCTTTGTAGCATGGTGTTTTTTGTGTCTTTGGTGAGCCAACGAGAGGTTTTAGTTTTAACTCTTTTATTTCTTATTGGGGCTAGGGAGTTAAGGATTGTTAGGAATGTTGAATTAAAGTAGTCAATGGCTTTGTCTAGAGGAAGAATTTTTAGGGGGTTCCAGTTGGTTAGCTTGAGAGAATCAGTGAAAGTAGTGGGGTTAAAGTTAGTAAGGTTGCGAGTAGGAATGTATTGATGGAAGTGTGAAGATGAGGGAGAAGCTTGAATGATGAAGGCAGGGAGGTGGTCTCCTAGAGAGTCAGGAATAACTCCTGAAGTTATGGTTTTGTTAGGATGAGTTACTAGGATCCAGTCAAGTATGGAGCCAGGGGGGTAGGTTTTATTAGGTCTAGTAATGAAGGTGGTAAGTTGAGTAAAGGTGAATAGGTTAATTGTTGATGTGGGATTGGGGTTATTGATTTTTCCCTAGTCAATATTTACGTCTCCTAGGATGTAGGTTTCTAGTTTAATATTGGAGGAGGTCCAGGAGAGAATGTCTTCTAGGGTGTTAGTGTTATTGTCAGGAGGAATGTAGAGGGTGTTAGTGTTATTGCCAGGAGGAATGTAGAGGGAGATGATACAGATGCTTTTATGGATGTTTAGTTTTAATAGGCCAATAACAAGTTCAGCATTTGAGAAAGAAGGGATATGGTTGGGATATGGAGTGATGGATAAGTAGTTGGAATAGACTAAAGCTACACCACCACCTCTTTTACTTGGGCGGTCAGATCAGAGAGAGTGAAATCCGGGCGGAAGGAATTTGGAATCATTTATATGAGGTTTTAGCCAGGTTTCAGAGATGGCTAATATATCTGGTTGGTTGTGATTGAGCCAGGCATGAAAGAGGGTTATTTTATTTAGTAGGCTTTGGGCGTTGATGGTGAGCAATTTGAGGTTTTTATTAGGGGATTTGTTGTTGGAGCTGTGGAGATATGTTTGAGAGGAGTTGGGACCAGGATTGGGGTGGATATCGCCATCTAATTGAAGGAAAGCGGTGAGGGAAGAAAGTTTGTTGTGTTTTGATTTGGGTAAAGGAGTTTGGTAGAGTTTTAGTTTGAGTTTGAAGTCATTAGTTGAGTTTGGGAACAATTTTATTTTTAGGAGGAGGATAGGCTGGGAGGGAACTAGGGAGGCTGCGATATTGTGATAGTGGGATGTAAGGAAGTTGTGAGGTGGAGTAGGGGAAGAGAGTAAGTAAAGATGAGTATAAGAGGTTGCATGGTAAAGAGGTAGTAGAAGGAAGAGTAATGTAAAGGAGGTAAGGATTGAAGCATGGGGGAAGGGCATTGTTAGTTGGGGATGAAAGAGAAGTAGAATAGTGTAATGTGATATTTGTTAGGTAGGGGGTGTGACAAAGATAGTCAGGTTGAGTGGAGGAAGGGGTGGGGGAGAGGAGTAAGATGATTGGTTGGTGGAGTGGGAGGGATTAGCAGGAGGGGGAAATAAATGTTGGACCACTGAGGGCGGGTGGAATTTGGGGGTAGGGTAGGGGAGTGGAAAATGTTGCTGATTTATGGTCACACAGACTCAAAGGTGACAAAACCCGTAAACAGTTCATTTTTTCAGGAATATTAGAAGCTACAATACCAAGTATATTTTTCCTGTTGTATTACTGGAAGCTACTTGAGTTATCCCATAAAAGGAAACAAAGTTAACAACTCCTTTTCAAAATTAGAGTTAGTATACAGAGTTTTCCAGTGAGTACCAGAGTAGTTAAAGTCACCAAGTAATAAAGTATGTTCATTATCAATAGTTTTCCAAGTTTAATAAACATTCCCAGTGAATTTTACTAACTGTAGCAGGAGTACAACAACTTAAAACAAGATGAATATAAATTTGCTATCTTTATCTATAACTTGAACAATAACGGTTTCAAAATCCACTACCTTTTTATTATATAAGTTGGAATAGTCTTATGAATCCATAAAGTAACCCTATTACCTTTAAGATTTTGCTGTAGACACTCATTATTGACAAAATCATGCAAATGATAAGATTTCATGGTTCTGTTATAGGCACAATTATGTAGTTTTCTTTGTGATTAAGTCAGTATATTCATCAGATTTATTGCCAACCTTCTGCCATTGCAAAATAAATACTTTACAGTTTTATCAAACTTTCTGTGGCTAACATTTGGATTATTACTCTGTATTTTACTAAAAAATGAAAAGTACAATTTGTTCAGCCACATGTGAAGCTGCATACAAATTTAAGTGCAACTTATCCCAAGAGAAAAATCTCAAATCAAATCCTTCCCAATTTGTGATCAGTTTTATGTTATATACCAAGGTCAATTGTCTAAATCAGTTATTACAATTATGGGCTTTAGTAAACATATTGGGGGAATTCAGTAAAGCCTTCATGGATTGACTTTCCATGTAGGTATAGTGGCACAGAGCTTACATGAAAATAAGAAGGAGTGTGATCCAGTAAACACAGCTGAGGGAGGTGCAGGAGCGTGCGAACACAGAAGTGTCTGTGGCATGCAAATCACCTCATAAGCAGATGGCCTGCATGCAAATGTGGGTGCTGGAGCAATTCAGCAAGCAGATAGACAGTCCTGCAGACCCCGTGTTGGTGTCCAAAGTGTACACGCAAAATGTCTGTGTACAAAAAAATAAAAATTGAACAGGGGCTGTAAAAGCCCATTTAGAAGGTCAGAAATTGCACAGTAGGCACAGATATGTGCAAAACAATACTGTGTGTCCAAAAAGTAATTCAAAATAATATGTTTTTTTAATACCTATATGACATTTGCGCATTGCTCAGCAGTGCACAAATTTGCTATTATGCAAAAAAAAATATTAAAAATGCAAAAACGGAAAATAAAAAATATGTGACCTTAATGCATTATAGGGCCCTGCATGGAGTGTGTACAATGGTAGATATTTGTGGTTGCTAAGGAGGCAGACCTTGGAATAGTGAAGTATCCATGATGTATGCACTGATCTATATGCAAACGAGCTGGGGTTACTGAATAGGATAAATGGATTACTGTCCCCACAGATAAAATCCATGCAGCCCCAGAGCCATGTTAATGTCTGCTGGAGAGGCAGCTGACATCAAAAGGAGGTGTATCACTATATGTTTAAACACACTGGAGCTCAGCATGGCCCATTTGAATGGTGCACCACTCAGCTAAGCAGGGGGTGTGTCCAGTGCTGCTAAGCTTTGCTTAGCTTCAGGGTATGTGTTTTAGCTTGTTTGAGTGTGTGTTTTAGCTTGTTTGAACATGATTGTGCAGCAAGCCACTCTGCTGAGCATGCCCATGTGTGAGGGTGTGTTTACTGACTGCTGAGCAGTGCTTATACCAGTGGCATGGCTTTGCATGCTGTGCCACTCTACTTAGCAGGGAAGGTGGTTAAAAAAACAAAAAAAAAAAACAAAAGGTAATTGCCTGTGAAAGCCAATCATGCATAAATAAGTGATAACTCCTATTCTACTTGCACTGGGCCATTCAAACCCCTCAATGATGTACCTGGCAGGTGGAATGCATCATAGGTAGCCAATCACACAAGCTGCATCTGCAGCAGAACACTATAAAATATGCATACACCCTACAATCTGATTTTTCCTCCATACTCTGCACCATTGGAGTACAGATGTGGAAATTTTAACTGACAGAATGCTAGGGGCTGCTGCTGCTCTGCTACATCTGTATATGCTAGATGTTGAGGTCAGTGCTGCTGCTGCTGACAATAGGCCTAGAGTGAGAAGGAGAAGAGTATTAAGGCCCAGGGTAACCTTCCAGGAGCTACATGAGCTGGAGGTTTGTAGAGCACTCCATGGTGGACAGGAACATACTACAAGAACTCACTGAGCTCTGCCGTCCTCAACTCAGACCCAGAGCCAACAGAGGGGAACCCATCCCATTGGAAACAAAGGTATGTGTAGCCCTTAGAATACTGGCTACAGGTACTTTTCAAAGACCAACTGGGGACATGATCGGGGTCTCACAGGCATCACCATCCTGGGTACTCCACCAGTTCCTGGCTGCCATGCAAACACATGCCAGTGAGCACATTTATTTTCCCTGGACCCCTGAGGAGATGACCAGCAGTATGCATCTCTTCTGCCATGTTGCACACTACCCTGAGGTACTGGGTACCATAGATCACACTCATTTACACATCAAAGCACCAGCCAGTGAGAAGGGTAGAGTCTATGTCAACCACAAGGGGTATCTCCCCATCAACTGCCAGGTCATGTGCAATGCCCAGGGCATCAACATGAATGTGTGTGCTTCCAGTCCTGGCAATTATCACGACTCCCATATCTTGTACGCATAACAACTGTACCAGATGTTTGCCGGGGGGACTTCCCATATGGTCATCTAGTGGGGGATGCTGGCTATGCACTGGAACCATGGATGATGACATCCATCTGAAATGCGCACACACCTACCAAAGAATGCCATAATGAGGCACACACAAAAACTAGGAATATCACAAAGCATGTGTTTGGGCTCCCCAAGTCATGGTTCTGGTGCCTTGATATATCTGGCGGGGCCCTGCAGTACTCTCCAGCTACATGTGCACAGATGTTCACAGTATGTGCCATGCTACACAATATGAGCCTGTGGAAACAGATGTGGTAGGATCATCACAGGGAAGGGGCAAATTTCCTCCCACCAGTGCCAAGGTCCCCACAGCCAGACCCACAGGGAGACTCGGAGGAGGAACCCCCTGAGGCTGACCCTGTAGGTAGATGTAGGCATGCCCAGTATATCCTGGCCTTGGCAAAGAGGCAACGCATAGCACATGCACTGACAACCTAGGGTCCTAGGGACTGACATCTTACTCTGACTTGAACATATAGTAAAAAGGATGCCAACCACACCACACAACCTGTACCTTACCATGTATTAGCTGTGTACTGCATGCATCAGACAGAGTCAGCCCTGAAACACAGGTATCTCAACTGCTGTGTGCACAAGGCAAGTCACTCTCCTTTACAATAAATATACAGGGTACTAGACTTTGGTAGCATATATATGGACCTGCTGGATTTATGCAAGGGAATAGAGTGGATAACTGGGCTACTTTCAGAGAACAAACAGCTGTGTGGGACAACAGGTACTCTGTCCAATAGTGACTGCCCCATAATATCCAGTAGGCCATAAGGCAGCAAAACCCACTGCAGTATGTAAGGGAATTGCCAAACAGCAGGCTCATAGAACAGATGCACAACTCTCAATACTGCAGTGCCCTACCCCCAACACATCAATGTCCACATACAACTGCAGTAACAGAGTATGTTTGCAAGGATATATCAGCAGACCACACAATCCCAGGGCTGTCCCAAACAACCTGGCTACATGTACTATTTTTCACAATATGCAGGGGTCAAAGTGTATATGTCTGTCTGTTGTTGATAGTGTGAGGAATTAAACCCACTTTCTGCTAGCTAGTGTGGCTCAGTGGGCTAAGTACATTAGCATGTTTGATGGCATTCATGATTCAAAGCTGGCTGCACCTACAACTTTTACATGTGAGGTACTCCTATGATACGAGTCCCACACACTGTCAATATGTCACAATGTGTTACTTTAAGAAATCTGGACAAAGCCAGAGACAATGGAGGGACAGAGGGCCAAACCTACAGGCATTACACATGCTCTGAGTAACTGAGAAGGTGGATAGTATAACAGCAGGTTGCAATAAGTCAGAGTAGCTGTAGGATGTAAAAGTCATCACTTTAGTACTACTACTGTGTGCGTGCCTCAAGCCCTCTTTCCTGCATTCCTGTTTATCACTTAACTATGTCAGTATGGACAACAATTTAGTGGGCTCCATTTAGTAGTATATTACCCGAAAAACACAACTGTATGAGGAACAGAGCAGACATATGGAGCCGAATGCTGGGCATTCTGCTAAACATGTACAGTCAGAGGTGTGATGACTGTCACCCTATGTGTGGTGTTACATCATGTACCCCAGTCACAGCATACCTACAACCACTTAGAGCAGGAAATCTGAGCAAACCCATGAACAGTAGTGGGACAAAGGCCCAAATATAAGAAGAAGGATTGACTAGTGGCCAGACAAATGTAGAAAGTTCAGAGAATAACATGTGCAGTAGCATTGGTTTCCTGGTAACTCAAATGTCTGTCATCATTTCCTAAAGTCAGTCTATAATGATTTGCCACTGATGTGCCAGAAAATCACAATGCTATGTAAAATGTACCATACACACAATGCAAAACTCTGTACAGTCTATTACAATCTGTACAGATGCTAGGTATGAGTCCTATATTACATTCAGCACACAGCCAGTGAATACCTTGGACAAAATATCAGGGAGGTGCTTGATGGTTGAATCAGTGCAGCAGCCAATTGGCTGCAGCAGACAAAATCCCGGACTGGAGTACAGGTAGGTCTGGCCAGGATTCACCTTGTAAGTACTGACAGCCACACTGGGCATGCTCCTATACTTAGCTAACTTGAACCCATGCCTGATGCCTCATCTTCCTGAAGAACTGCTATGTGAAAATATGTCTGTACATATAGACAGCTATGTATACATATCTGCATTTCCCTATACCCCTCACACATGATCACCCTATCTATCAGTATGTGGTACACACACATACACATACACACACATATATATATATATATATATATATATATATATATATATATATATATATATATATATATATATATATATACAGAGAGAGGGAGCACTACATAAATGTGTAGAGTGCTGTAGACTCTCCATGTATATAACACTACTACATAACACACACACAACTACACCTATGTTGACATCCCTGTTTATATATATATATATATATATATATATATATATATATATATATATATATATATGTGTGTGTGTGTGTGTGTGTGTGTATATGTGTATGGGGATGCATGAATATCCACATCTACATGCAGAATGCTGGGGTTATCTGCACCTGCATACATAACAGTTGTCTGATGGTAAAAGATCAAGGCCGCATAATGACATAATCCACCCAACCACAGAACCACGTGCCTGTGGAATGTCACCCTGTAGACAGACAATGGTGAGCAGGTGTTGCAATGTGCAATAGCTTCAATGCAGGACTTGGACAGGCCATATTGTCACTGGTCAATTGTCCACCTACCAAAGTGCAACCATCCAGAAATGGTGATATTGGTAACCATGCACACATAGCAGGGGTATTAAGAGGTACTGCACTGCTAGGACACTAGATACAATAACAGCATAAAGCAGGTTTACTCTGCAGGCCACACAGGCTGTGTAAGACAAGGCCAGTTTATGTAGCCCCCAAGTACTGTGGCTGCACTGTCATGTATACCACCTTTAACCATTGGAATGTGCAATTATTACTGCGAGTTGCAGCGTGTAATAGTAGGTAGGTAGGTAGGAGTTCTAATCTGCTGTGCTGCCATGCTATCCTGTGCCACTGTATTGCCACCAAGTCTCCGTAGCTTAGCCATTCAGACCCCTGGAACAGAAACATAAACAGTTCTGTGAGACACCTGTCATTTTGCAACACTACCACCAATCTATCATCATGCACCAAAGGTACACAGACTTTGATGTGTACTCATAACACATGCCAGCATACAGTACCTGTCATGACATAACGCTACTGCACTACAACACTACATGTAATGTAATATAGTCACCCTGTGCATCAGACATATATTTGCATGTCCCTGCATCAACTGTATTGATGGCAGGGATAAGGCACAGCTATCATCACATGCACAGGGTGTGGTGTGGGGGTGCCAGAGGCTTAGGCTGTTGCAAAGCTGACAGCATGTGTGTGAGTCAGGAAGGGGTGCTGCTTAGCTGGGCCATAGCTAGGCCATGGAGAGGTGCAGTGTGTGTCTATTGGTGACTTGCATGTGACAGTGATGTTTGAGTGTGTGCATGCACACAGTAAAGATAACTGCTAGCTTTCCACATGTGTATGTTGGAAAGCTATGGACTGTACATGGCAGAGTGGACAGTTCACTGTCTCTGGCCATGAACACAGGAACTAGCTCTGCCAGGAGTGGCACTGGCACCACCATGTCCAGGGTCAGATGCAATGCTAGTTAGCTGATGGTGACTGGTGTCTGCAGGGCCCTTGTTCCACACGGGACCACCCAGGGCCATGTGCCCATGGCCTGCCATGTCATGCTGTGGACAGCACATGTCTTCTGTAGTGCTAGAGGTACTGCCATTATGGGAGCATGCATGTGCATGGACTTTCAGCAGATGGTGTTGCTGAGCTACGTTCACATGTCTGATGCTCTACTCCCACCAGATGTTCCAGCACAGACAACATGCAGTCAAGGACTGAAAATGTCTCACCCCATCATCTGTCCACTACATCAGTGAAATGATCCATGGCATCACCAATGTGGTGAAGAGTGTCATGGATGTCAGACTCTGCTGCATCCATGATCCTGAGCATCCATCTGGTGTTGCATTTGGAATGTGCCTCCATGATGGACCAAAACATGGGTCGAGTGACCCATAATGTGACACCTGTGACAGGTGGTGGATGGGCAGCAGTCCTCTTTCAGGCACCCTTGTCAGTCTGTTTTTGTGGGACCTCACCAGACTTCTGGCTATGCCTAGTGTCTTCACTCATTGATGCCATAGTTGCCACACCCTCCTGTTCTATGTCACCACACTCTGGCTGTACAATATCTGTGGCCGCAGGAGACAGGGTATGTGTGGGCATACTGACTGTGTGCAGGGACAGTGGGGGAGGAAGTGGGACATCAACCCATGGTACAGATTCAGCCCCCAACAACCCCACCCGTGCCTCCTTATGGCCACCATCATCATCAGAGTACGATGAGAGACTGACATAAAGTTTGAGAGGGACACACTCTGACCTCCATGTTCACCTGTGAAGAGGAGGACAAAATAAGTACATTACTACCTGCACTATTATGTGTGGTAATCCACACATACACATACAGGTGAGGAGCCACAACTGCATTATACATACCACATCTTATTTCTGATCTCATGCACAACACACAAGCTGACTACAACATACACAGACAAGACAAGCCCTTTGTAACATGCACTGCAGCTACGTCCAGTTAATGTTGCCAGTACTATACACCTGTGCCATAAGCAATATATCAGTGTATGTGATAGACTTACACCTAAAACACAGTGCACCCATCTTGAGCATACTATGCCAGTTCTAGTATCACTGCCTCAGGTATGTAACATCTCCATATTGTGTGTGAACAGGCATCTGTGAGTGATTGCCTCCTGTATAGCAGACTGCATAGACCTTCTCAAAAATAAATGCAAATGTGTTACTGCTCTTGCAAATACACAAATGTGATTACACATTCAATGCATGTTAGTTAACCCCTCCAAAATCGAACATACAAGTATTATACTCTGGCTAAACATAACAGTTGTGCCTAGTGCAAAATGTCATTAACATTCTTAGGGTGTATATGATCCATAAACCAACAGTATTACACTTACAAGGTACAGAACCTTGAGAGCTATTGTCAGTAATACCAAATGTGGCATTGTTACAGGATAATATGTGCATATATCAACATGTACAGTAGCTAATGTGATAATGCCTACATTGCTGCAATGCAGCTAGACCTGATACCCATGTACTGGTATGCAGAGGCTGCCACAATGACTGATACAGTATTACACTGATGAACACAAGAAGCTTACCAGGATGTTCCTCTGATGTGGATGCTGTGGCACCTACCTCCACAATGTATGAGGTGATGGATGCTTGGGAGCTAGTGGTTGATCCAAGGTTTGCCAGGAATTCCTCTGTGGCTGAGAGTGGTTGTTCTGCTGCAGGCCCTTGACTGGTGACAGCACTGTCCCCGGGCACAGTAGCAGCCCTTTGCAGTGCAGCATTGATCATATCTGTGGCCCATTGTCGGACCTGCTCGTAGGTTCTGTCCTGCAGCCCTACTTGGTTGACTGCTGTGACAAGGTCAGCCCACAGTGCTGCATGTTAGTCATGATGATGGCAGGTTCTGGACAGCAGATTGTTGTGATGCAGTCTAATGCCACCCAGGATGACATTATTTTCAGTCTCTGAAAATGGTGGGTGCCTCTTTTGATATATCCTTTCTGAATGACAACAAGAGGGGAATGCATCACAGGACCATATACCTGATGCCCACTATGTACAGACCCTGCACATCCAAATTGGCCTGCACTATCCACTACTACCTCCCATGCCATACCCTGCAGTCTACCAACACAATATGTATGTCACTATCACCAACATAGTAGCAATACTGGTTATTTCCCTATGTGCCATGAAAGAGTGTGGTGTATGTCTCCACACCCATTAATGCTGTCTACTGTGGTGTATCACCTGTGGGAAAAGTCCCACTACTATGTCATATGGCCACTGTCAGACACATGGGTGTGTGTTATTACAAGTATATGGGGACAGTCCAGCAACATCACTGTGTCACAATGACAGACAGCCATGCAAACTTGCTGTAGTATATCCTCCCTGTAGGAATCATACTTCTCCAGTACACAGATGTTTGCAGAATGTGTACATGTGCCTGATATATGTGGTCCTTTTGGCACAAACTTATGGATGTCTGGCAAGCAGTTGGACAATAATTGATGGTTGTTCTCAGAATATAGAGAATCTGGCTGTTACACACCAGAAGCCTCAGAAAACAGTTATGCTAGAGTAATAACTGTTACTCTATTCATACTCTTACTTTGTATGACCAATATGTAGATTCTGTTGCTGAGGTTTGGCCTGTGTCCCCCCAATAATAATGGCTATGACCTGACTTCCTGGTGTAGGAGGTTGCTAGGTATGTTAGCCATAGCTCTCAAACAATGACATACACATGTCGACTAAATTGGGACCTACAGAACCGGAAAGCATTCCGTACACAAAATACAAGTAACTGACAGAGAAGCAAGAACGCTAAGTCCACAAATCCCAAATGTGACGAAATACACCTAATCGAACCACCAACAAATGCAACCAGCAATTGCGTTGGCTAAAAATCTTGATTTATTACTTATAGTTAAGTGCTTTCACCCACATAAATGTGAGCTTCATCAGAACATCATAATACAGTTTTTACACAGTTTAAATACCACTTTTGGTGCCAAAACTTGATTGTGAATGTTTTGAATTAATTTAAAGTGATATATCCACCAATATTATAAAAACTTCCAAAATTCCATTGAATTCCTAATACATATATACCTAACATATTATTAAGTTTATACATATGAAATTGTTTAAAAATGTTTAACATTTTTTAAAAAATATATGCAGTTTGATTAAACCCAAAAAACTACTAACTGTTCACTATGTTGAACCCTGATCTTTGTATAAATCATTAACATCACAATTGTTTAATTGATCACAACTACAAATGTTATGCTACTGTAAAGCTTACTGAATAGATTTGAAATGAAAATATATGCAAAATAATATAAATACTACACATGGATCTATGTTAATACATTTCTGTACTGTATTTAACACTGGCATAAAATTGTCAATGTGTGATAATAAATTCCAAATGCTAATGACCCATTACCTACTTCCTTGCTAGCAAAGGTTTAATGGATATATGGTCATTAAGTCCCGGTGGAGTAGAGGCATCAGTATATAATTGCCACCATATTTCTTTATAGCCCAAGGTGGCCTTGTGGTTACCACCTCTGGGGTCTATTGCAATATTTTCCAGAATTCCAAACCTAAAACTGTGCATTTCCTCATGTTTCTCTATGTGTCTGTAGAGGGCATTGTTACATCTTTCCTCCTGATACTATATAGGTGGTCATAAATACGTTTCTTAAAACTTCTTTCAGTTTTCCCTATACAGTATCCTGAACACATCATACAATTTGCCAAATATATAGCAAATTTGGATTTACAGTTACCTTGTTTAAACCTGATCCTTATCTTATTAATGTTGTTTAAAATAATCCCTTCATCTTCGTTTATCACATGGCATTGATTGCAGTATCCACATTTTTTAGTGTGCTTCATACAACAATCTGCGTTACTTTTAATTGTCCCTCATTCCAGATACATCCTAATGTTACAGCCCATTTTATATACAAATGATGGTTTGGGGCCTATAATTTTCACTAAATCTTCGTCAGCCATCATAACATTCCAATTGCTCATCAGGATGTCCTTCACTTTATTGGAATATGGTCCATATTCCAAAATACATGCTCTGTTAAAGGTAGTGTTAGTGAGGCTCAGCTGTTCTACTCCTTTACATATGTCTACATTCCTATTAGCTCCTAAGAGTGGAGTGAATTTATGTTCCTATACCTTGATGACATAATTCCTCACATCTTTCATCATATTCCTACAGTATCCCCTTTCTTTGAACAATTCAGTAATGAAGTCTATTTCTTCTATCATCTCAGCATATTCTGATGTATTTCTTATTGCTCTTATACATTGTCCCTTGTATATGTTGTACAACAACTTTCTAGGATGGTTGCTAGTGTATTCCAAGTAGCTGTTGGAAAATTTACTTTTCCTATAAATATGGGACTTGAATCGTTTGTCTCCATTGGATATGTACGTATCTAAATATACTATACCTTCACTACTACTGGATGAAGTGAATCTGAGATACTCACTACTATGATTCAAATATTCCAAAAAACTGTTCAGAACTGTAGGGCTACCATCCCATAAAATGTATATGTCATACAAGAACCGGGAGTAGTGTCTAACATACTTGAAGTAACTACTTTTAAAGACAACTGTCTCTTCCCAGTCAAGCATAACCATATAAATCAAGTTGCCCCCATAGCTACTCCTCTAATTTGTCTGAAATGTTCGCCCTCGTAAAACATATAATTGTGGTCCAATACTATGGACATAAGTTCCAAAATCAAACACACTCTGTCCCATTCTAAATTAGTATATTTTCTAATGCTACTGCTAAATGCTTCCATGCCATTCTCTTTAGGGATGCATGAAAACAAATCCACGACATCAATGGTGACAAATAATAGTCCTTCTTTCCATAAATCAGTGGGGTAATTCTTTTAAAAAATCCCATGAATCCTTAACCACGTGAAGAATTTTTTCATACATATGTTTTAACATGGTGTCCACTGCAAGACCCAATGGAAAGGTTTTTGAATTGCTACCTGGAATTATGGGACGAAAAGGTGGATTACTGATATTTTTGTGCATCTTAGGGATCCCCACCAGAGTAGCCAGTTTAGGATGTTCTACTTTCAAAAACTTGTAAATATCAGCTGTAATTCTATTGTCTATATAAAATTCCTCAATATACATGTCTATGCGCCTATACGCAATGTTTATTTCATTTAAAGACACAGTTTCATAGTTTCCTGATAAGTGTAATATCTCATGCATTTTTGTGGTGTACACTAAACTGTCATAAATAGCCACACCTCCTCCCTTATCAGGTTTCATTATCCGAATACTGTCATCTTCTCTGAGATCCTTAAGTGTTCTAATCTCTTCCATAGTTAGGTTGTTTTTTATTTTTTAATTTTATCTTATTCTGGAGTAGATAAATCTGCTTAGTTACCAGTTTGCTGTATACCATAACATTAGGATGCATTGGTGGGACGAAGCAGCTTTACTTTTTGAGGGAACCTATGTCACCTGCTCTTTGTACTGCAACCTCATTACTGTCTTTGTACAATATAGCTAAAATAAGTTTTCTAATAAACAACTTTATCTCACTTAAGCAATCAACCAAACAAAAGCTGGTGGTAGGAATGTACTTCATACCCTTAGATAGCAAGTCAAAATGTGCTTTTTCTAATGTAAGATCAGTATAATTGTATATGTTGAAGCTATTATAACTGTATGTAATGCCATCTTTGGTGATGTCCTGACTTTTTTCAAATGAATAAAAATCATAAATTGTGTCAGTAGTCTTGGCTGAGGTCTCCTCTACCAATACCTCGAATCTCCCTTCCCCCCGGTGCTGTACGTTTGTCTGCCATATGGTTGGAGTGGGTAAGTTTTCCTCCACTTCCCTTCTTTCTTCCAATCCGAGTGTTGCCCCTGTTTCCAACCTCTATGAAAATTTACTCTGTTGTCTTGATAGTGAGTGTCTACTGCCTCATGTGAGGAATTTCTATCTCCATAGTTACTCTTACCATAAAGTGGATTGTACTCAGTGTCCCTTTCCCTTTTATTGACATCCCACTGATATACAAAACCACAACTGTACTGTTCCGTATCTCTCTTTAACTTCTTGCATTTCTTGTTATGCACTTTCAATGTGTTCCTATCAGCCTGATCGAATTGCTTAACATACAGTTTCTCCCAATAAATCATGAACAATCATCTCATTTAGCCTTTCTACTTCATTCAAAACTATACATAACTTTTCATCAAGGTATGTGGGCATAAATTTACTCTACTCTTAGGAGCTAATAGGAATGTAGATACATGTAAAGGAGTAGAACTGCTGAGCCTCACTAGCACTACCTTTAACAGAGCATGTATTTTGGAATATGGACCATATTCCAATAAAGTGAACGACATCCTGATGAGCAATTGGAATGTTATGATGGCTGACGAAGATTTAGTGAAAATTATAGGCCCCAAACCATCATTTGTATATAAAATGGGCTGTAACATTAGGATGTATCTGGAATGAGGGACAATTAAAAGTAACGCAGATTGTTATATGAAGCACACTAAAAAATGTGGATGTTGTAATCAATGCCATGTGGTAAATGAAGATGAAGGGATTATTTTAAGCAACATTAATAAGACAAGGATCAGGATTAAACAAGGTAACTGTAATTCCAAATTTGTTATATATTTGGCAAATTGTATGATGTGTTCAGGATACTGTATAGGGAAAACTGAAAGAAGTTTTAATAAACGTATTTACGACCACCTATATAGTATCAGGAGGAAAGATGTAAACAATGCCCTCTACAGACACATAGAGAAACATGGGGAAATGCACAGTTTTAGGTTTGGAATTCTGGAAAATATTGCAATAAACCCCACAGGTGGTAACCACAAGGCCACCTTGGGCTATAAAGAAATATGATGTCAATTATATACTGATGCCTCTAGACCACCGGGACTTAATGACCATATACCCATTAAACCTTTGCTAGCAAGGAAGTTGGTAATGGGTCATTAGCATTTGGAATTTATTATCACACATTGACAATTTTACGCCAATGTTAAATACAGTACAGAAATGTATTAACATAGGTCCATGTGTAGTATTTATATTGCTTTTGTATATATTTTCATTTCAAATCTATTCAGTAAGCTTTACAGTAGCATAACATTTGTAGTTGTGATAAATTAAACAATTGTGATGTTAATGATTTATACAAAGATCAGGGTTCAACATAGTGAACAGTTAGTAGTTTTAGAGTTTAATCAAACTGCATATATTTTTAAACATTTTTTAAACAATTTCATATGTATAAACTTAATAATATGTTAGGTATATATGTATTAGGAATTCAATGGAATTTTGGAAGTTTTTTATAATATTGGTGGATATATCACTTTAAATTAATTCAAAACATTCACCATCAAGTTTGGGCACCAAAAGTGGTATTTAAACTGTGTAAAAACTGTATTATGATGTTCTGATGAAGCTCACTTTTATGTGAGTGAAAGCGCTTAACTATATGTAATAAATCAAGGTTTTTTAGCCAACGCAATTGCTGGTTGCATTTGTTAGTGGCTCGGTTAGGTGTATTTCATCACATTTGGGATTTGTGGACTTAGCGTTCTTGCTTGTCTGTCAAATACTTGTAAAATGTGACCTAGCCAGAGTACATCAGGGACAGTCAGGGACACCTTTACAATGTCTGAACTATTCCTGTATAAGATTCACAGACTGAGAAGACTGAATGACAGTACATCATATGATATGGCAGCTGTGTCCACCCTTACTTACTGTCAATATGTCTAACATGTAATCTAGTAGAATTCGTACAAGAGCCGACTGTTGTAGGAGGGAGCGAGAGGGTCACAGCTTTGATGTAATTCACAGCAGACACAGTTGAGAGGCAAGCCTGTAGCTGCTAGACAGCAGAGTATTACCAACATATCATTCCCAGAGATGTACTACAGGCCTAATGTTTTAATCTCTATTCCCCATAACTGCACCCTCCCATCTGCACCCCATTTTTGAGTACAATGCCCCTTTGGCATGTACCTTGCCAAGCACGTGCAGCAGTTGGAGAGACCACAGAGGTTCCTGACTAGAAAAATCCAGGGTCTCAAACACCTATCCTATACAGATAGGCTAAAAGCCCTGTCCCTCTACTCAGTCTCATACAGACTGCTCAGAGGTGACCTGTGTCTGGGATTCAAGGCTGTCTCAGACTCAGCCTTGATGGAGTTGCTGCACATCTGTAAGTCAAACTCCACTCATGAAATAGGCATGCAAAGTCTCAACCTGGTCTGTGACATTAATAGAACTTGTTGATGGGATAAATTTGTATCCCAACGACTCCCCCATCTGTGGAATAGACTACCTCTCCATGTAAAGCAGAGTACCTCACTAGTCTTCTTTAAGAAGAACTTGGACGACTGGATGGGAAACAGAAAATATACTCCTGGGATCCCACCTGTGTCCTTGCTGGACAGGGAAAACAGGAGATGGCTTTGTGGGAACATGGGTGAAATTCTTGGCTAGGCTTATAAGGGCCTCTGGGCCAATAGCCTAGTATTGCCCTATGAAACTATTATATGGGGGCTTGTATTACATACCTTGTAGAGTGACGTAATCCTTTTGTGAACAAATCCTCAAGAAAAACGCTTGGTAAATCACAGTCTGTTTTAGTAAAGCAAGTTAAATACCTATTTCCCATAGGCAGTTGCTTGCCTGTTGTAGGTAGTGCTCATTAATAGGTAATTGCCTGTGTACCAATCCATGGCTCAGACTTGCTAATTGCATCCAGAACAGCTGGGTTGCACTTTCATTAGCCAATGATATGGCACCACAGTGCAATATTTAAGGCCTTTGTGTAGGCCTTGGCCCCTTTCTTAGGCTTTGAGATGGACAGTCCTGAGGTTTGGAGACTACAGCATCACAGAGGGTAGGTACAAATACTGCCCACTGATTTATGAGGCATGTCCACTGTTTTGCATGCTATGTTTGGCCATTGCCAAATGACATTGTGATTATCTGACAGTTCAGTGTTAAACAGTGTTAAACATTGTGGGTTGTAGTCAGTAAGCGGGAAGAGACATGTCAGTGTCAGATGTCTAAAACATCAGAATATGCATGCTGCTGTAGCAGCTGCTGGTCTATCAGCTGACTATCTGTAGGGATGAACTGTGAAACATGTCCCTGTCGCTGGACCTTTGCCCCCCCCCTTTATGTATGAGTGTTGTCTGGATCCCTTGTTTTAGGGGGTTGTGAGGTATGGTAGGTCTGTAGCAGGTAGCTTAGCATACAGCTGCATATGTTGTAGGCTGCAGCTGCTGATGCAGCCTAGGACACCTGGGGGGAGTGTGAACACATAGAAGGACAGCAAGCTGTATGTGGCACTGAGTAGACAGTGTCAGCTCTGTTGTTACAGCAGAGCCAGGGTGAGGGTACCCTTAACAGTCCAGTCGAGGCATGTGCTTAAGGTATATATGTTATGTAACAGTGCCAATCAGAGAGTGCTAGGTGACATATAGGTAGGCTATACCAATATGTGCAATGTGTTCCTACCTGCAGGTCTTTGCCTTGCAAACATAGGTAGCAGTTAATACAGTAGCAGCAACCTGTTTTATTTAAAATTGCATTACTCAGTCATTATTTGCTGTATTCCCAAGAATGTAAGTGAAGTGCAACACACTGGATTTGAACCCAAGACTGTGGGTGGCAAAATGCACTACATGCAAAGCATTTAATAGACTGTGTTACTGAGTCAGTGCTGTAGTAGGTGTATTTGCAAGCTATATGTGCATGCATACAGTCTGTGACACAGGATTTGCATTAGCATGTGTTTTGTGAAGGGTATGACGTATAACACTCAAATGTCTGTCATGATTTTCTAAACTCAGTCTTTAATGAGTTGACAGTATTTAACCAGACAGATATGATTTTTGTGAAACTGTCCCAAATGCAGGGGGCAAAACTGTGGACATTCTGCAACAGTGTGTACAGTTGACAGATATATCTGCAATCTCAGGCTTCACATATATCCATTTTTATTTATATGGCTGTGCACTGGTGTAGTGTCTGCATCACATTCGCACGTGCACTCCCATCATTCTCGCTATATGTATTTGCAGTGTGCCAGTGCCAATCAGTATATGTTGCTGGAAACACCTGTTTTAATTCAGAGCTGAGTGGGCTAGTGAGCTAATGCACTATACTGTAGTAAACAGGAGCATGTGTTTGAGACATGGCAGGGGAGAATATTTTGCAGATGTGCCTAACACTGTGAGAAACACATAAAATTATTAAGGCACTTTTAAGCAGTGTTAAGCAGGTTTGCATGGGTTGCTCCACTTAAACCTGCGCTAAATTTAAAAAAAAGAAAAGAAAAAGGGGTGATAAGAAAGTGGTGAAATGGGGCCAAGCAGGGGGGAAAACATACTGAAAGGCATGTAGGGTTGTGCAGGAAGGGTGTAGAAAAGGACCATAGCTTTCCATTTCTTGTATGGCAACAGCTGAGCAGGTTTTATAGAATTTGGAATTTGGAGCCTCACACCCAGATAGAGGGCTGAGGCAACATAAATGTGTTCATTAATTAATGTAATAATCAATTGTGTCCAATGGACATGAGTGCAAAATGGAGAACTATGTATGGAGTGACATATTTTTTTGTGGACAGGAGCCCTCTTTTTAAGGAGAGAGTGGAATGTTGGGGAAGGGATATAGGTACATGTGGGGAGGTAGCTTGAGTAGGGGAGGTTACATTTGTGGACAGACAAGACAGCATGCAGTAGTGGTGTGTGATGCATGAGGGGATAAACACCTTGGATGGGAAGGGTGCTGTGGAATCAGAGGTTCATGTGCCCCAGATGGCAGCAATGTGACTGAGCTCCCCACCCATGGGCAGTCAACCCTGCTCCTTCACTGCTCCAAAGATGGCTGTGCTGGAGGCTGGGTGCCAGGACCACCAGGCCCCTCCAGGTTGGTGAGTCTGCCCTCAATCCAGTGCAGGCATTGCTCTTACCCAAGATGAATTATCCTGCGTACTATTATCGGTAGCTGATCCTTGGTGACAACCCCCTCCACCCCCGCCAGTCCCAGGTCTCCCCTATGATACCTGATCCCTGGAACTGGTCCTGCAGCAGCCAGTGTTCATGGTCTTTCACTAAGAGTTCAACCATGACCCTGGACTCCAGAATGCCCCACCACTTTGCCTGGAAGCATACCCCCTCTCCAACACCTGCCATAGTTCCTGCACAGTTCACACTCCAACAGCATATGCTGTATTCCTGCCTAGTGAGCTTAATATAGCCTGTTTTGTCACCCTTACACACTATTGGGCCATTTTAAAAAATGCAGCGTGTCACTTAGCACTGCGCAAACCAGCTTAGCTGAGCTGAGCACTGTTTAAACTGGTAATGCTTAGCAGCTTAGAAAAGCCAAGTGGTCCTTAAACAGAGATTGTTTTAGCAGTGCATATCATGGTTTAGCAAGGCTTAGCGGAGCATAGTTGAGTGCAGCAGATCATGCTTTAAAAATAATTGGCATAATTTATCTTGTGAAAATAATTGCTTAGTTTCCCTTCCATGCATTCAAATCCAGCACCTACTGCAGAGGAGGCTGTACCTCTACCTGCTTGGCTATGTAGATATGTAGACTGCTGCTATACTTTTACATATACCTCTCAGCTGCATTTGAACACTGCTAAGCACCACACTGCACAAACCCACTCAGCTATGCTTAAACTTGACCTTTGGAGTCATACGTTTTAGATGTCTGGCACATATCTTTTGTTGTGTAGTACGCCTTGCTGAGCAAACATTAAAAAATAATACATATCCATACATTGATTTACTGCACTGTGACAGTGCAGGGGGTATGTTACTCATCTCCAGACTTAGTAAGACACTTCCTACACTGATTCAGTAAATGTGTTACATGTCTCTTCCTCAGTAACATGCCTTCATTAATTTGGATGTCGCACTACCCAGGGGGAACCACGTACGCGGCTATGGTACCTTCCATGTAGGCTGTGCACTATGCCTACATGGATTTTATTAAATCTGGGAGTAATATAGCTATAGAACTGATGGCATGATTTCACTGAACACATAAAAGATATTTAATCTATCCATGTACTCAACTACATTAAGAATATAATTATTCATGTAATTTAAGGGAGTTTACCTCAGATCACTTGTTCCTGCATGTATTAGGAATACATCATATCTCGGTTTTACCAAAGTCAAACTTTGTAATTATTTTTGTACATTAATCAGGTTCAGCTTTGTAATTAATTTTGTACATTAATCAGGTTCATGGTAAAGCACAAAAAGTGGACTTCGTAGACACAAAAAAACACTGTTTTATTCACAGTACAGGTAAGCACTTTCGTCAGTTACAATAATCCAACTTCTTCAGACCAAGAAATAAAACACACCTTAGCCTTATATATTGTCCGTTAGAGCTAAATTAACAAATTAAATCTGTTAATTACAATTAATTAACTAATCATATCTATTGCCTTAAAATAGGTACAAACATTTAAATATTTCTCATAAAATGTGATACCATACATTAATAAACTCAGTATCATAAATGCAAAAAATAAAGTTAATATAAGAAACACATTTAAACACATTCAAACATTTAAAAATTGGAACATCATGATAAAAACCCATGTTACCCAACTAACATTCTTAAGGTACTCAATATGTACAGAGGAGAATGTGTACCGGCCTTAGACAGGATTTAGACCTATGTAGTCCTAACTCTAATATTAGTTAAAAATTTCATATCCCATTTGATATACTAAAGGTATCAGTTAATAAACCAAAACATGCATCTTATAAATAAATATATACTTATATAAATAAATGCACTAAATAAGAGCTTATCTAACCTGTGCCTTTAATTTCAGCAGGCATTTAATAGACAAAAAAATCATTGAGACCTGGCAATACATAAGTTGATGTACGAACTAACCACACTAGTTCGCATTCTTCCAGTCTCAGTTCCCACGGTCCCCCTCTCATGTCCCGTTCAACTTGCTGCAACACAGAGAACTTAAACTGGTGTGAAGGGTGTTCTAATACATGTCTAGCTAGTGCATTGGTAGTAATACTCTTATTAATAAATGCTCATAAATTCTTTGCTTGATTTTCCTCTCCATTTTTCCGATATAGTAGGCTTTGCATTGTTCACATAGAGAGCAATATACCACCCTGGGAATCACAATTAAATTTACCATGTATGGAATAACTTTTATCTCTGATGTATACTTTACTGTTTTAATGTGTTTACACTGAGGACATCTACTGCATTTCAATATCCCAATGCCTCGTTTATTCAATTTCATCTTTTTCTCAACCAGACATTTGAGATTAGCACCTCTTTTATATGTCATTAGGGGTGCCTGACCTAGTTTTTTATTGAGACTACAGTCTTCATTGATAATTTTAGTTAAAATATATCTAATGCTTGTTGAGTCCAAAGAATATGTGGGGGTGGGAGGATGGCAGAATGGTTAAGTTGTTTACCTTGCAGACACAAGGTGCAGGGTTTGATTCTCACATGGGGTACCTGGCTAGGCTTAAAATGGCCCACAAGGACAAATAGCCTAGTACTAATCTATGAATCTATTAACCTATGTGGTAAGGAATTTTATTTCCATTGCCACATTTTCCTCAACAATCCTAACCGGAATTGGTTCATTCCACAAGTCATGTTCTAATTCATATCCCTTCTGTACAATGGGATGAAAATGCCCTGTTAATCTTTTATTATTCACTTCATCAAATATCAGGTCTAAAAAACCTGACGGGTATCCTCTTTTTAAAAACATAGACTTCAATAAAGCACAAAAGTCATTATAGCTAGACACCATCCTAGCCTCCCTTACTGCTTGCCCTTTGACCACAGCCCTTTTCTGGTGGTATGGATGGCTGCTTGAAAAATGTAGAAAAGAATTTGAATAAGTGGGCTTTCTAAAAATGGAGGTTTTATATCTACCATTTAAACTATCCTTCACCAGTGAAACATCCAAAAAACTTATTTCTTTTGTTCCCATCTGGAAGGTAAATTCTAAGAAACTAGTCAAGGATGAAATGGCCGTAATAAAAGTCTCAACTTGACCAGCTTCGCCATCCCATACAAAGCACATATCATCCTGGTACCTCATGTACCAGACAACATGTTCCTTAAAGAGTGTGTTATTAAATAGATAAACTCTCTCCCAGAAAGCCATCACACAGTTAGCAAAACCGCTCCCACAAGGTGATCCCATTGCTATACTCTTATGTAAAAAAAGTTATCCATTAAACCTTAAGAAATTGTTAGCTAACACAAGTTCTAACAATGTTTCAATTATATTAATGTCCTTATCATCCATCCCCTTAATATGCAAAACATCTCTAACCCATTCCATACCTAATGAATGTGGGATGACTGTGTAGAGATCTTTAATATCTATAGTAAGGAAAATTAATTTGTCATTAAATTCCAACCTATTAATACTTTCCAGAAAACTCCATGAATCATGACAAATTTGTGGTTCAGACTTTACGTATGGTTTTAGTTTATAATCTACATACTTTGCACTTGCATATGTAATGGATCCTCTCCCATCTACTATAGGCCTGAATGGAGGATTCCTTAGATATTTGTGTAGTTTAGGGGCCCCAAATAATGTAGGTGTAATAGGAGCTGGCATAATTAAATAATGCAGAGTATCTAAATAAATGCTCCCTTCTAGAAATAAATCATTCAACACATTATTGACTTTTTTTATGCAATATTCATCTCGTTGAGGCTCACCTGCTCATACACATTGGTCTCCAAATATTCCTCCATTCTGGCTACATAGTCAAATTGATCCATGAACACAAGTCCCCCACCCTTATCAGGTTTTATAACTCTTATATTACATGAGTTGAGTAGCCTGATAAATTCTAGTTCATGAGTAAAGATATTTTTCTTGCTATATCTGCCATTATTACTCTTATCCAATAAGGATCTAATATCCATCTCACAAACTTTTTCGAACAATGCTAACATTTCATGCAAGGGTGGGTTAAATAAACTTGAGACTCTCAAATTATTAGTAAGTGTGGTGTTAGCCCCCATTAAACAAGTTAAATTAAGTTTGCTTACATACATTTTTAAATCCAAAATAGTTCTGACAGTATTTGCCCTTCTATCCGGGACAAATGATAATCCCTTAGCAAAAAAAGTTAACTAAATCTTCTTTAATAAACAAGGAGTTGAAATTGTAAATTTTAAAGTCACCTTCAACACTTACTATAACTTGCAAGGAGTCTTGAATCATCTCCTTCTCCGGTTTGATTGTTTTTTGCATTGTCCTTGAGGCCCCTTGCTTTTCCGTTGGTTGTAATTCTGCTGATTGCCATAACCGCTCCGAAAACCCTGTCAATTGCCAGGATTTGGCTGGTCATCTGGGATATCATGATTATTTAAGGTATTCTGTTGACAAACTTGTGTTTGCTGTTGGTTATTATGTATCCGCTCACTTTGGCGAACTGTTGAAACGCCAGCTCCATTTTCTTCTCTCTCCGGGCTGCTAGTTCTCCCTACATCATCTCTGGGGTTTTGATTGGCTAAACTCCCATCAGGCAAGTCCAAATGAGGTACTGGAAGAGTGGGAGGATATGCCAAACCTCTAGCATAATCGTTACGGTAACATGGGTTTTTATCATGATGTTCCAATTTTTTAAATGTTTGAATGTGTTTAAATGTGTTTCTTATATTAACTTTATTTTTTTTGCATTTATGATACTGATTTTATTAATGTATGGTATCACATTTTATGAGAAATATTTAAATGTTTGTACCTATTTTAAGGCAATAGATATGATTAGTTAATTAATTGTAATTAACAGATTTAATTTGTTAATTTAGCACTAACGGACAATATATAAGGCTAAGGTGTGTTTTATTTCTTGGTCTGAAGAAGTTGGGTTATTGTAACAGACAAAAGCGCTTACCTGTGCCGTGAATAAAACAGTGTTTTTTTCTGTCAACGAAGTCCACTTTTTTGCTTTATTAGTTTCTTGTTTTATTTTAGTCTTCGTAGTTTGTGATGGCAAGTGGCATGCAGACACAATCACAATCACTGTTTTCCAGAGAAAACAGTACACTGAATTTATCTGAAGAAGCTCTGGAGGCGAATGCTATGGGGAACCTTATAGCCTTGGTCCAAGAACTCATGAAAAGAGTTGATACTCTAACCCAACTGATAGAGGGGAATAGTAATACCACAAGGGCTCATACAACTCATAATCCAGTCAGCCAACAGAACAAGCATTTTTCACTACATGCTAATGTTTTGGATGCACCGGTTAGTAACTCAATCGGTGAGGACAATTTCCACAATAATGTAGAACATGACCGTACTGCTGACACACAGAAACAGAGTTTAAGCATTTCTAATGTTAGGGGAGGTAGTTTTCTTCCTAATATGAATGAGTACTTACGGGATGTTTCCTTTTTCAACAATGGGAATATGAATAGTTTAACCATGCAAAATGGTAATGTTTCAAACACTAATTCCATTACTGACCAACTGAATGACTTTGATCAGAAGCTATACAAATGCCGAAAGCTTCAACTAGAAATTTCGTATTTGCAAGAATGCGTTTCTAAAAGAATAGTACCGAAAGGCTTGCGGCAGTGGAGATATCCAGCTGATTTGATTAATAACTCACTATTTCTTCGAGAACTGCTTGAGTTGTTTGACCAACAAGGTCTTGACTTTCTGAATGTGCTTATGAGACAATATGAAGCTCAAATTGATAACCTAAAAACTGAACTTGAATTGCTTGAGCATGCCATTACAACCAATGGTGACTTTGACAGATATAGGTTTGAATATGGGCGGAATTTTTCCAGCATTGAAGCCAGCTTAGGCAAGTTTATTGAAACAAAGAAGAAAAAGATTGCTAGAGACCTTAATGATTATGCTAGAGGTTTGGCATATCCACCCCCTCTTCCAGTACCTCATTTAGACTTGCCTGATGGGAGTTTAGCCAATCAAAACCCCAGAGATGACGTAGGGAGAACTAGCAGCCCAGAGAGAGAAGAAAATGGAGCTGGCATTTCAACAGTTCGCCAAAGTGAGCGGATATATAATAACCAACGGCAAACACAAGTTTGTCAACAGAATACCTTAAATAATCATGATAGCCCAGATGACCAGACAAATCCTGGCAATCAACAGGGTTTTCGGAGCGGTTATGGCAATCAGTGGAATTACAACCAACGGAACAGCAAGGGGGCTCAAGGACAACGCAAAAAAACAATAGAACCGGAGAAGGAGATGATTCAAGACTCCTTGCAAGTTATAGTAAGTGTTGAAGGTGACTTTAAAATTTACAATTTCAACTCCTTGTTTATTAAAGAAGATTTAGTTAACTTTTTTTGCTAAAGGACTTTCATTTGTCCCGGATAGAAGGGCAGATATTGTCAGAACTATTTTGGATTTAAAAATGTATGTACGCAAACTTAATTTAGCATGTTTAATGGGGGCTAACACCACACTTACTAATAATTTGAGAGTCTCAAGTTTATTTAACCCACCCTTGCATGAAATGTTAGCATTGTTCGAAAAAGTTTGTGAGACAGATATTAGATCATTATTGGATAAGAGTAATAATGGCAGATATAGCAAGAAAAATATCTCTACTCATGAACTAGAATTTATCAGGCTACTCAACTCATGTAATATAAGAGTTATAAAACCTGATAAGGGTGTGGGACTTGTGTTCATGGATCAATTTGACTATGTAGCCAGAATGGGGGAATATTTGGAGACCAATGTGTATGAGCAGGTGAGCCTCAACGAGATGAATATTGCATAAAAAAGTCAATAATGTGTTGAATGATTTATTTCTAGAAGGGAGCATTTATTTAGATACTCTGCATTATTTAATTATGCCAGCTCCTATTACACCTATTATTTGGGGCCCCTAAACTACACAAATATCTAAGAAATCCTCCATTCAGGCCTATAGTAGATGGGAGGGAATCCATTACATATGCAAGTGCAAAGTATGTAGATTATAAACTAAAACCATACGTAAAGTCGGAACCACAAATTTGTCATGACTCATGGAGTTTTCTGGAAAGTATTAATAGGTTGGAATTTAATGACAAATTAATTTTCCTTACTATAGATATTAAAGATCTCTACACAGTCATCCCACATTCATTAGGTATGGAATGGGTTAGAGATTGTTTGCTTATTAAGGGGATGGATGATAAGGACATTAATATAATTGAAACATTGTTAGAACTTGTGTTAGCTAACAATTTCTTATGGTTTAATGGAGAACTTTTTTTACATAAAAGTATAGCAATGGGATCACCTTGTGGGAGCAGTTTTGCTAACTGTGTGATGGCTTTCTGGGAGAGAGTTTATCTATTTAATAACACACTCTTTAAGGAACATGTTGTCTGGTACACGGGGTACCAGGATGATATGTGCTTTGTATGGGATAGCGAAGCTGGTCAAGCTGAGACTTTTATTACGGCCATTTCATCCTTGACTAGTTTCTTAGAATTTACCTTCCAGATGGGAAGAAAAGAAATACGTTTTTTGGATGTTTCACTGGTGAAGGATAGTTTAAATGGTAGATATAAAACCTCCATTTTTAGAAAGCCCACTTATTCAAATTCCTTTCTACATTTTTCAAGCAGCCATCCATACCACCAGAAAAGGGCTGTGGTCAAAGGGCAAGCAGTAAGGGAGGCTAGGATGGTGTCTAGCTATAATGACTTTTTGACCGAGTGTGCTTTATTGAAGTCTACATTTTTAAAAAGAGGATACCCGTCAGGTTTTTTAGACCTGATATTTGATGAAGTGAATAATAAAAGATTAACAGGGCATTTTCATCCCATTGTACAGAAGGGATATGAATTAGAACATGACTTGTGGAATGAACCAATTCCGGTTAGGATTGTTGAGGAAAATGTGGCAATGGAAATAAAATTCCTTACCACATAGGTTAATAGATTCATAGATTAGTACTAGGCTATTTGTCCTTGTGGGCCATTTTAAGCCTAGCCAGGTACCCCATGTGAGAATCAAACCCTGCACCTTGTGTCTGCAAGGTAAACAACTTAACCATTCTGCCATCCTCCCACCCCCACATATTCTTTGGACTCAACAAGCATTAGACATATTTTAACTAAAAATTGGACGTTTATCAATGAAGACTGTAGTCTCAATAAAAAACTAGGTCAGGCACCCCTAATGACATATAAAAGAGGTGCTAATCTCAAATGTCTGGTTGAGAAAAAGAGGAAATTGAATAAACGAGGCATTGGGATGATTAAATTCAGTAGATGTCCTCAGTGTAAACACATTGAAACAGTAAAGTATACATCAGAGATAAAAGTTATTCCATACATGGTAAATTTAATTGTGATTCCCAGGGTGGTATATTGCTCTCTATGTGAACAATGCAAAGCCTACTATATCGGAAAAATGGAGAGGAAAATCAAGCAAAGAATTTATGAGCATGTTTACTGTATTAATAAGAGTATTACTACCAATGCACTAGCTAGACGTATATTAGAACACCCTTCACACCAGTTTAAGTTCCCTGTGTTGCAGCAAGTTGAACGGGACATGAGAAGGGGACCGTGGGAATTGAGACTGGAAGAATGCGAACTAGTGTGGTTAGTTCGTACATCAACTTATGTATTGCCAGGTCTCAATGATTTTTTGTCTATTAAATGCCTGCTGAAATTAAAGGCACAAGTTAGATAAGGTCTTGTTTAGTGCATTTATTTATATACGTATAAGTATATATTTATTTATAAGATGTATGTTTTGGTTTATTAACTGACACCTTTAGTATATCATATGGGATTTGGGATTTTTAACTAATATTAGAGTTAGGACTACATAGGTTTAAATCCTGTCTAAGGCTGGTACACATTCTCCTCTGTATATATTGAGTACTTTAAGAATGTTAGTTGGGTAACATGGGTTTTTATCATGATGTTCCAATTTTTAAATGTTTGAATGCATTTAAATGTGTTTCTTATATTAACTTTATTTTTTTGCATTTATGATACTGATTTTATTAATGTATAGTATCACATTTTATGCAAAATATTTAAATGTTTGTACCTATTTTAAGGCAATAGATATGATTAGTTAATGAATTGTAATTAACAGATTTAATTTGTTAATTTAGCTCTAACGGACAATATGTAAGGCTAAGTTGTGTTTTATTTCTTGATCTGAAAAAGTTGGATTATTGTAACCGACAAAAGCACTTACCTGTACCGGGAATAAAACAGTGCTTTTTGTGTCAGCGAAGTCCACTTTCTGTGCTTTACCAGTTTCTTGTTTGATTTTGGTCTTCTTATTAATCAGGTTCATTCTTGACAGGGCTAATATAATGTGTGAATTTTTATGCAATCCACTAAGTTGGCATACAACAAGTTTTAACATACAGCCACTTAAAATTAACATTTCTTGTTTATTTTCTCTTGAAGATGTTGTGATATTTTCATTTATTTTGTCGGCAGTATCAGCTATGTGACATTAATCTCTTTTGGTTTTTATCATGTTGTTAGAATCCTGTGTTTTGGTAGTATATTTTTTTCTAATAATTTTCCTTATTGGGATATTTTTAACATAAATGTTAAAATCTTTCTCAACTGCTTCTGAAGTATACTTGCTTAATTGATAGATGCTTATTTCCCCTACATAGAGACAGTCTTTGCTCATTACTCTGTAAAATTAAATAATTTTTTAGACTTCTCAGACATTGCCACATTATTTTATGCAGTACAATCATTTCATGATAAAGACAGCTATTTTTATAATTTTTTGGAATATGGTCAGTGAGAGCATTAGAGGGTTCTATTGTGTATGAGCAAACTAATTTACTGTTGAATTGAAAACACTGACAGGATTGTGATGATTTTTAGCAGTTTTGACTAATGAAAAAATAAATGAAAAACAGAATATCTTGAAATTCATATAAACATATTTTGCAAAAATGTTGTACATAGCATGAACTTAAATATCACATCAGGAAACTGCCAACATTATTAGCACTGTGGCCAGTAAACAAGTACATGGAAAAAATATAATGTCTCCAATAAAATTATTCTTTCATACAAGATGCAATGATTTGTTCATCAGAAAACCTTGTAACCATAAGAGAATATGTTATCTTCCCCACTTTCCCAATCTTATTTATAAATGTTTTCCTCTGACAACTCCTACAGTTTTTCAGTTTTTCTGTCAAGGTCCCTGATAGCTTGTTTCCCACTTTCTTGTTGATTAATTGAACTCAGAAATGGTATGATCTAAGTAATTTGCATTTAATCACCCACCTTTGTACAAAATTTGACACTGGCTCATGACTCAGGCAGCCTTGGTTAATGAGGTAGCAAACTTAACTGACCTTTGATCTGTGATCCAAGTTACTAGTTTATGCTACTGTCTTAACTCTTTGACAAATGTACAAGTGTTTAACCTTATGCTCCCATGCATTAGCTAATGGCATTTATATTATCCTATAGTGATGTAGTCATAAAGTTCCTAATCTTGTATCTTGGATTACTTTACCCTGACATTCCACTCATGATTCATTGATCAAATAAATTAATCAGCCTAAGGGTGAAATATTCCACTCTTTGGTTTCAGAGATATGCTTCACCCATTCTTGTTTGGCTGTTTTTTTTAATATAGATTTTTAGCATGGGAAACCTTCCAGTAGCCTTTTCATATTCAAGTTCCCTAGAGATATGGTTTTAAAACCAAGACAGTCTGCAAAATTAGCATTAGTGAATTCTATATGAGATGTTTATTGTGAAGATATAATGGATGGGCTATTAAAAGCTTGTAGTTAAAGTGTTTTTGAAGTATATATATATATATATATATATATATATATATATATATATATATATATATATATATATATATATATATATATATATATATATATATATATACACACACACACACATATATGTATGTATAGATATATATATATATATATATATATATATATATATATATATATATGGATCTAGAACATTTGCTCGACTGAGCAAACGTCCAAATCCATAAAACCAAAACACACTTTAACAAAAGCGCTTTTATCGAAAAAGCGCTTTCGTTAAAGCATGTAAAAAAAACACTTCACTTACATTTACACACCTCCCCTACTTTAATATTCTTCCTCTGAGACCGCACTACAGTGGGGAAAAGTGAAATTTCACTTACCCGCAGCATAGTACAGCCTCAGCAACAGTCATACTTACGCGAAAGTGCTGCTTCGGTGAATAGCACTTTCACATAAGTATGCCAGGCCGTTTGGACTTCGGTCATTTGCTCAGTCGAGCAAATGTCCTACATATATATATATATATATATATATATATATATATATATATATATATAAGACATTCCAAAATATGGAAATCTTTTGACTGTTTAACTGAACTTTAGATTATATTCTTATGCCTACATTTATTATATTTTTATTTTCATGAATTCTGAGGTTTTTGCTTGCCTGTAGACACTTGCAGGTTACTTTTTTGTATTTGTGCCATTGTACTTTGCATAGAAAGTCATTAATAAGCACACAAAGACCTGTGACTTGGTTCATCTTTTACTCATAGTAGCTGCTGTTCAGCTGACGTGACCTGCAATTATGTGGGTACACATGCCTGCAATTATGTGGGTACCAATGCATACAATTATGTGGGTACATATGCCTGCAATTATGTGGGTACACATGCCTGCATGTGTTACTAGTGTACAGTCTATATTTTTCCCCTTATGCATCTTTACCCAGAAGAAAAATAACACTATGACCTTGTGCAATAGGCCATTACTTAATTATGCATCTCAGATTACCTTATCAAATGCACACAAAATTCAACTGGGATTGGCATTAATGTCTTTGAATAACATATTTTAATCTTAACAAATATAGCATTTTATAACTGAATGCCAAATTGATTTCCCACAAAACTATCTTATAGTATATTTTTATTACTTACCAGTGCTTATTTACCGAGAATAAATATTCAATGATTTATTTTTTCTGAAAAATGTTTTTTTTATTTTTCAAATACATTTGAATGAATTCCATAGTATTTATACATAACATCTTAAATAACTATGCACACCATTTACATTAGCCTGACAGCATAACAGATCTTAATGTATACAGTTACTTTATAAGTATGTCCAATCCATTATCAGAGTGTCTGATCAATTATTCTATAGTGTCAATGAACGATAAGACTTTTGCCCAAGGGTTGTTGATAAATGGCTTTGGATAAATTCTTAGTTCTTCAATTTTAATTTCTAATAATGCTGTGGTCTTCAGTACAGTGTAAAAGTCTTCCAAAGTTGGTATTGTGTTTGTATTCCATCTTCTTGTTATGCACTTCCTTGAAATTGCAAGTATAGTCCATACTAGATACATGTTTGACCTATTCAAATGAGGACCTTCAGTCACATTTAATAATATAAGAGCTTTAGTTAAATAAAATGAATAAAGCTTGTAGAAAATTATTAATACCATTCCAAAATGACTTAATTTTAACACAATCAAAGAAAATGTGGTTCCAGTCTGCATTGTGAACTTGCTCACATCTCCAACATATTCCTTTTATGGAAGAACTAATTTTATTGATTCTGTCTGGGGTTAAGAATGCTCTGTGCAAGCATTTCCAATTAAAAACTTTCCAGTATCATGGAAAGGATGTATATTTTATTGATAATAAGATATCTGTTTTAATATCTTCAGTTAACTGTATTGAGTGTCCTTTTGTTATATATTTAAAATATGAGGTTTTGGGTGTTGTTTTATAGTTTATCAATATTTAGTAAAATTTTGAAATACTGTTTCCCATGTCAAAGTCATGTATGTATTTAATAAATTTAGGGATTTCTTTAAACAAAGAATTGTTAATTATTCTACTTAAGTCTTGCGAATATGACAGAATACTCTGTAAAGTTAGTCAGTCCTGTTGTGGAATTTTGTATGTTGTTTTTATTACTTGCATATTTAAAACTTTTAGTTCTTTGATATATTGGATCCAACAAACAAATCCTTTCTGTTCCCAGGAATTAATAATTTATCTATATATTTTATGTGGATAGTTCTTTGTGACTATAAATAGTGTTAAAAGATCAAGCCAGATTTTTAAATCTATATTTGCATTAATAATTTTCCTAAATGTGTCACTGTAATAATTAATCACACAAGTTTTATTGGGTTTAGTTATGTTATATTGCATACTAATACATATGTGCCATGGCAAATTGTTTTTCTCTATTATCTGAATTTTGTTTGCAAATCAAATTCATTTATTGATGTTACATTTAGTAATTCTTTCCAATTTGCAGAATAACTTGGACTTATCCAATCTGAGATTGTTTTAGATATTGATGCTTTTATATATGTTTCTATATCAGGAAAGTTTAATCCTCCCTGTTTCCATGATCTGATATGATGTATTAAAGCTATTCTGTTTTTTTTGGGGAAACCATAAAAATGTTATTAGGCATGAATTTATTTCTTTAAGTATATACCTTTCTGGTAACAGTTGTATTGCCAAGGCTATATGTAGGATCTTGGGCAGCAAAGCCATTTTTATTAACTGTAGTCTATCTTCAAATGTTAATATTATTTTATTCCATTTTCCACAGATATTTTAATTGTATTGATAACATTATTGTAGTTTTTTGAGACTAATTCATTATTATCTTTGCATAACTCAATTCCTAGGTATTTTAAGGTAGATTCTTGTTTCCCTGTGATGTGATCCCCCTTAGTCTGTAGTTCCTTTTTTTATTTAAAAATAAACATTTTGATTTATTGAGATGGAGTCCTGAAGTCATGTGAAATTTGTCAATTAATATATCTAATTCTTCTAATATCTCTTTTGTATTAGATAATGTTAGTAATATGTCATCAGCAAATAGCATTACTTTAGAATTGTATTGTTCATAAACATCTATTCCTTTGATTTTTATATTGTTATGATTTGTATCTGCCAATATTTCAATAGCCAGAGCAAATAGAATTGGTGACATGGGACATCCTTGTTTAGTGCCTTTTGTTATATGTGTATATTCAGAGGTAAAAGGACCTAACTTGACATATGCTAAATTATTTGTATATATATATATATATATATATATATATATATATATATATATATATATATATATATATTCTTTAGGAGATTAACAAAGGACGCAGGAAATTCAAATAGCATTAGGATTTTGAATAAATAGTCCCAATTTAGGGAATCAAAGGCTTTCTCTATATCTAAGCCAATTATGAGTGTTTCTTTATTTTCTTTATTAACGTAATCTATAAGAGAAATTATCCTTTTAATATTAGCACATGTTTGTCTATGATATATAAATCCAGTTTGAGCATTATTTATTGTTTTTGATAGTGGTATTTTCATTCTGTTAGTTAATATTGTCATAAATATCTTACAGTCATTATTTAATAATGATATAGGTCTATGAGGTACAGAGGTTTGGGGATATGTTTTCCTTTAGAATTGGTGTGATTAAGGAATATCTCCAAGAGAGTGGTGTTAAAGCTTCTGACTAAATTTCTAATAGAATTTTATGGAAGAGGGATAGCATCTTTGAAGGTAAAAGTTTATATACGTCCATAATTATGCCATCTATACCTCAAGCTTTATTATTTTTACCCCCTTTTATTGTATCTGTCATTTCTTTGTAGGATATGAGTGCTTGCAGATTTAGTTTTAATTCTTCTGGTATTTTTTTTATATTAGAGCATTTTTCATCTAGATTTAATTGATCAATATGTGTATTTTCTTTTTGGAAATGTTCCATATAGAGATTTCTATAGCCATCAAGAATGTCACCTATATCTGGGACATTTTTTCCTTTCTTTTCATGGAAGATACTTTTAATGTTAGTAGCTTTTGATTGTATTTTGATTCTTGTGGCTACATTATGTAGATATTTGGGAGAAGTGGCCAAGGTATTAATTTTTAGTTTTTCTAAAGTTAAACTAGGTTTATGTGTTAGAATGTCATTGTATTTATTGTTTAATGCTTCTACTTTCTTTTTCATCTCCAAATGATTTTGATTTTTTTCAGCTTTTACTGACAAAAGTTTGGATTGTCAATCTCATAATTCGGAATCCAATTCTCTAATTTTTTTTATACCAAGTTAGGGCTTTAACATATATGTAAGCATTTAATGAGTCCTATATCATTATTTTATCTCTGTGGTATAATTAATATCTAAGAAGTACTGTAATTCAGATAATAACCAAGGTTTGAGCTCTTTAATTTTAGTTATATATGCTGGAATTCTGGAGTTAAAGATTAATGGTTTGTACCCATTTTGAAGTTTTAGTATCAATGAATTGTGGTCTGAAAAGGGGCAGGGAATGATTGAGGAATTAATGCTTTTAGAGTATAAGTCATGGGCAGAAAAAAACTGTATCTATCCTAGTTTGGGTACCAAATCTGTTATCTTGATGGGAAAACAACAAAGATTTATCTTCTTTAAATTTGAAAGTATCTACAAGATGAAATGATTCTACCCACTTGTTTAAAGTTTTTGATACAGCAGATGTACTCAGCGGTCTTTTATTTGTCATTTCAGAAATATAAAATATACAGTTAAAATCTTCTCCTTATATTAAGTTGACTTTATAATTATTGGAAATTAAATCCAAGTGTTTTTTTAACAGTTCCTGTTCCAATGCCTGGGAACCAGTATAGATTGGGTAGGGTCCATATTCTGTTATTATATTTAACTACCTTACTAATGCCATAAGGCCTTCTTTATCCTTCATACTTATAAATGATCTCTGGGTTAATCACATTTGTTTTCCATAAAATGGTTACCCCTTTTGTCTTATAAGTGGATTGTGCCAATATCATATATTCCTTAGGATTCCATTTGTAATTGTCATTTGTTTTGATTGTCAGAGAGATGAAGAAAGTAGACAAGAATATAAGGAGTTGAGGTGCATGGCAAAGAGAGAGGTGGCAAAGGCTAAGGATAAGGCGTATGAAGAGTTGTATGAAAGGTTGGACACTAAGGAGGGAGAAAAGGACCTGTACCGATTGGCTAGACAGAGGGACCGAGCTAGTAAAGATGTGAAGCAGGTAAGGGTGATAAAGGATAATGAGGGAAATGTACTCACAAGTGAGGAGAGTGTGTTGAGCAGATGGAAAGAGTACTTTGAGGGGCTGATGAATGAAGAGAATGAGAGGGAGAGAAGGTTGGATGATATAGGGATAGTGAATCATGAAGTGCAGTGGATTAGCAAGGAGGAAGTAAGGATAGCTATGAAGAGGATGAAGAATGGAAAGGCTGTTGGTCCAGATGACATACCTGTGGAAGCATGGAGGTTTTTAGGTGAAATGGCAGTGGAGTTTTTAACTATATTGTTTAATGAAATCTTGGAAAGTGAGAGGATGCCTGAGGAATGGAGAAAAAGTGTTTTGGTACTAGATTTTTAAGAATAAGGGTGATGTGCAGAGCTGCAGTAACTACAGAGGGATTAAATTGATCAGTCACAGCATGAAGTTATGGAAAAGAGTAGTGGAAGCTAGGTTAAGAAGTGAGGTAATGATTAGTGATCAGCAGTATGGTTTCATGCCAGGAAAGAGCACTACAGATGTGATGTTTGCTCTGAGAGTGTTGATAGAGAAGTACAGAGAAGGTCAGAAGGAGTTGCATTGTGTCTTTGTGGACTTAGAGAAAGCATATGACAGGATGTCTAGAGAGGAGTTGTGGTATTGTATGAGGAGGTTGGGAGTGTCAGAAAAGTATGTAAGAGTGGTACAGGATATGTACAAGGGTAGTGTGACAGCAGTGAAGTATGCGGTGGGAGTGATGGATGCATTTAAGGTGGAGGTGGGATTACATCAAGGATCAGCTCTGAGCCTTTTCTTATTTGCATTGGTGATGGACAGTTTGACAGATGAGATCAGACAGGAATCCCCGTGTGCTATGATGTTTGCAGATGACATTGTGAATTGTAGTGAGAGTCAGGAACAGGTGGAGGAGACCCTGGAGAGGTGGAGATATGCTCTAGAGAGAAGAGAAATGAAGGTCAGCAGGACTAAGACAAAATATATGTGTGTGAATGAGAGGGAGGATAGAGGAATAGTGAGCATGCAGGGAGTACAGGTGGCAAAGGTGGATGAATTTAAATACTTGGGTTCAACAGTTCAGAGTAATGGTGAGTGTGGAAGAGAGGTGAAGAAGAGAGTACGGGCAGGATGGAGTGGGTGGAGAAGTGTGTCAAGAGTGATTTGTGACAGACGAGTACCAGTAAAAGTGAAAGTGAAGGTCTACAAGAGGGTAATGAGACCAGCTATGTTATATGGGTTGGAGACAGTGGCAATGACAAAAAGGCAGGAGTCAGAGCTTGATGTGGCAGAGTTGACGATGTTAAGATTTGCACTGTGTGTGACAGAGGATGGACAGGATTAGGAATAAGTATATTAGAGGGTCAGCCCAGGTTAGAATGTTTTGGAGACAAAGCCAGAGAGGCAAGATTACATTCGTTTGGACATGTGCTGAGGAGGGATGCAGAGTATATTGGGAAAAAGATGCTAAGGATGAAGCTGACAGGTAACAGGAAAAGAGGAAGGACTAAGATAAGGTTTATAGATGTGGTGAGAGAGGACATGCAGGTGGTTGGTGTGACAGAGCATGATGCAGAGGACAGGAAGAAATGTAAACAGTTGATCTGCTGTGGCAACCCCTAACGGGAGCAGCTGAAAGAAGAAGAAGTAGAAGATTTGTTTTGAAATGAGTTTCTTGAAGGAAGACAATTTGTGCTTTGTTCAATTTTAAATATTTCAGTAGATTTGATCTCTTGCTAGGATTGTTTAAGCCACTGGTATTTAAAGATAATTAAGTTACATCCATCTTAGGTTATTTAGACTATGTATGTTTTGTTTTATTGTGACTATCAAACATTTTCCTCTGATAACTATAAAGTATATTTTTGAGCTTTTAAAGGAAATTATCAGTTTTATACTTTGAGTGTTTACCAATAAAGTAATGATTTTGGTCAGGCATACTAAAAATGCTTTTGTGAAATAACAAATTTAAATTAATAAATGTTAAACAAAACTAAGATCTGCACTAGCCATGGAATGAAAAGCATTCATAGTCTGATGGATAAACCTAAGTCCATCAAATTATCACTCATACCTTGCTAATCCAGAACATCTGAGCTCCATAAATTTAATTATCATATGGAGAATATTTGTAATAGGAATAAGCAATATTTAAATTATTTTGAACAGATATAGTACTATTGTAAATTAGACAGAATTCTAATACAATATAAATGTCTACGTTTTGTATAAGCAATTAATATTTACATGAAAGATAGATGACAAGCAATTTAATCATAGTAAAGCAGGATGTATCATATATATAAAGCCCCAGTGAAAGATTATAGCACAAAGTTATTTAACATATTCACCCTTATTAATGAAGTATTTCAAAACTTATTACTTAATATAAATAGATGATAATAATATTTATACCTGATGGTTATAATACAATGTATTTTACTGGATATATCAAAAGTTATATTTCATTGTTTGCCAGCATTTAAGTAATCACTTTGTTGCTAACTTACTTAAAGCATCAAGTTTGTTTTATGTGAACATTGATGAAAGTTAATGCATTTTAATTATCAGTGCATCCCTCTTCCCCCATTTCCTACACATAAGGATTTTCATAGCTGTCATTTCTTATTAAAATGAGTGAAGTTATAGGTTAAAAACAACAAATTCACTTATTGTGATTAATGATTACAAATTCCCTTTCCATATTCATAAATTGCCATTTTATGGCATATACTGAAAGTTTTTAGATTTAAATGGCAACATTCTATTTTGTATAATCAGCAAAGGTTAAACTGAGTGATTATTGTCAATTTAATACTATTTGTTCAGAATGTGATTGTTACATTCTGTGACATTCCTAGTTCAGGCTTCTATTGTTTCCCTTGAACAACTTTGTCAGTTTGATGTCATGTATAAAACATTAGTTACCTTGGTAACAGCTTAAGCATTATGTATGGTCAAGATGGGTTACAAACAACAATTCAAGTTAAAGCAATTATATGACTTGTTATGCACATTTACTTATATGAGAAAATCATCATGCTTCCCCTTGATGTTCAATATGGTGTATGTCATTTATGACAAGTTAAAACAGTAGTGTTATCATACACAAGCCAATGCTATTAAACTGAGTGTATATTGTCAATTTAATACTATTTATTCAGAATATGATTGTTACATTCTGTGGCATTACAAGTTCAAGCTTCTATTGTTTCGCTTGAACAACTAGGTCAGTTTGATGTCATGTATAAAACATCAGTTACCTTGGTAACCACTTAAGTATTATATATGGTCAAGATGGGTTACAAAACTTACAATTCATGTTAAAGCAATTACATGACTTGTTATGCATATTTACTTATATAAGAAAATCATCATGCTTCTCCTTGATGTTCAATGTAGTGTATGTCATTTATGACAAGTTAAGACAGTAGTGTTATACACCAGCCCATGTTATTAAATCCTGTCTTTAATATCTAAATTCAGAAGACTTCTTCATCTTATATGACGATTATATATTTTATGTCAAGATTTACTAAAATCATACATTACATAACTATTGTGTGTTTTTTTTGGCTGTTGCTTAGTTATTTGAGAGACCACAAGCTGCAATGCTTATTCTTATTATTAGCTCCTTCAAAGCATGTTTATATAGTCCATAGACTTTGAATTATGAGACCCTTCTAGTTTCTTATTTTTTATAAGTATATTTCCATCCTTACATACACACACATATCAGTACTTCAAGCACGGGCAACAATGCCCATCCAGTTTTGTCAGAATACCATTCACTAGTTCATGCAGTGTGTTTCCAGGCTGTTTTTAAAATATCCAAACCAATATTTGTCCTGTTCCATTTTACCAGTCTGTTCCATGCAGTGGCCAGTGTGTCAGTGAACTACTCAATGCACCTTCCATTCCCACAGATATTTCCATGATGGAAATCTGATGACTATCTAGCACTTCCGGCAACCACAAACACCCCTAGAATCAGCTATTCTTATATGCCAAACACATTCAAGCAAGCGCACCTCTCAGACCACTATAAAGGGTACTGCACAAGACTAAGTGCTCCTAGTCTTTCACAGTAACTCAGACTTCCACTCTTATGTAAGTCCTTAATGTGTTTGGACCAAAATACATTTTAAATATAAAATTGCGCTTATTATTATTTATTTATTTTTTATCAAGAATCAACTTAATGAGCTAAACAAAGTGTTGGGAGACCATCAATATGTGTACATGTGGTTTAAAACAGCCCTTTTATTATATATTTTTTTTTAAACCAAAAACTCCATTGCCGAGAATCATCTCGGAGGCTCCTCAGAGCCATTAAGTATTATCATCACTCTGTCTTCATTACCATAGCAACCTGGGACAGTTTGTTTCTGTTAGTGTGTCTGTGTACTGCATACCAGAGGCTCGCGATGCACCTGAAGCAAAGCTTCACTTCACTGCAACTTCAAGCCTAAATTCCCTCCCTTTCAGCATGGCAGCAGCCAGGAAAAGAATGGAGAGCAAACAGATAAAAAAAAAAAAACTCCCAACAAACCGCCACAACAAGAGATAACACATTCTTCCAGCCTTCCCACCTCTCACTCAGCAGATGTATAAACAATCTATTCTCTTCCAAAATATCCCAAATCACAGTTTTATCCACCCCCTTCCCCTGGATCCAGGCTAAAACACCAAATGTGTCTTCCTAATACAAAAGCAACAGTAAACCTTTATCACAAGCCGCAACCCACAGTTTCTCAGAGATGAAAATGGCAACATACAACAGCTACCAGACACAGCTGCATCCACACACACCATGTCAGGCTTAATCAAACAGCACTCAAAGCTATGATACCTGCCATAATTGATATTAACTATGTTTAGACAGAATAATAATGACATTTGTACTAGCTGCCAGACACATCTGCATCCATGCACACCATATCAGGATTGATCAAACAGCACTCGTAGCTGTGATATCTGCCATAATTGATATTAACTATATTTAGACAGAATAATGACATTTGTACTAAGAGCTTGCTACTATTATTTAACCAGGATATACATGACATTTCTAAATCATTCTTTAACTGAAGAAGACATTAGTCTCAATGACAGCATTTTTTTTCAAAACACTCTACTGTTACTGCTATTGAATATGATGTTAATTTGTTACATTTGAGTCTAAACTCTGATGAATGGTACCTTGTTGAAGTAGTTAATTAATAAATTATTGTAAGTAAAATCAATGAAAAATTAACAAGATAAGTATTCATTGAGTTCAAGTCGGGGAATAGAAACTTTTATGTTTGTATTATATGTTGCTTTGTTTGGCTTATATATAATGTAAATAATAACCCATCTTGACCTACCTTTGTTTGTGATGAATTATTGGACTCTTTGGACATTCTGAATAAATCATTATTGTTCCTCAGTTGTTTAAGAAACCCTTCTTTTTTAAATAAAAACAGATGACAAGTAATGTACCATATCAGTTGATACTTTGACAGATGTAGTTGTTAAAGTTTTTTTTTGGACAGCTATCTTGGAATCAGTTTTTTGTTTCTTCTTTCTAGCATCAGTCCAAGGATTTGTTTCTTTTATTCTTTTAAGAGTAGGGGTCATCCATTCCATTTCTTCTGAGATAGACACTATGTTGTTTTTTATGAATATAGTAGCTTATTCTAAGTCATTAAAGGTTCTCATCTCATTGGCAAAAAGTATTTTTATCTTGGCTAGAAAGGCCAGCTGTGCTTTAATGTTGTTTTGTTTCAACAGTTTTATTACTGGCCAGACTTTTTTCCTTTGTTCTAGTATTCTGGGAGAATAATCATTGTCAAACGTTATCAGGCTTTGATTGTATTTTAAGGGTGATTTTCTCCAAGCAGATTTTAATATTAGTTCCTTGTCCAGAAATGAAATAAATTTTATAACTATGGATCTAGGTGGAGTATTTGTTGAGTTAGAAGCAGGTTTCCTCAGTGCTCTATGCTTCCTTTCAATTTCAAATGAAAATCCCTCTTTCACGTCTAAAAATTCAGGAATCCAGGTTGTTAAGAATGAAATAATGTCTTCACCTTCAGTGTTTTCAGGCAGACCAAAGATCCTTATGTTGTTTCTCCTTTCCCTGTTTTCTAAGTCATCTATTTTGTTAAGCAGCCATGTATTCTTTTTAAGCAGAAATTCTTTTTGAAATTTTTCCTCTTTGAGTCTCCCTTCAATGTCATTTCAAGACGTCTCTATAATTATTTTTGTATGGTGTTGCTGTAATAGTTCCTTAAGAGTATCAGTCTGTTTTTGAGAATTTAATTTGAGGTTTTCTAAGTCATTTTTAAAACCATCCATCTTCAAAGATAATTCCTGTACGGTAGATGTTATCAATTGCAGTTCTTGTTTCAAAGCAGCATCTGGATGAGAATTCATTGAGTTATTCATATCTCCAAGTTACTTGACAGGAAATGTTTTTGCATATCTCCACCAAAATTGATATTTATGTAGTTTAGTAGTTTATCTATAGATTTCTGATGTTTTAAACTTGAAACTAATAACATTTTCTTATATTATTATACTAGTTTATGGAGCTCTCAAAATTCACTGCTCTCAGTTGGCCATCTAGGCTCTGCCCCTTCTATTTAATGATTTCTAACACAAAAAATTATTAATATTTATGCAGCTCCATAATTAATAGTGTGTTATATATCTTTATAAATGTAGCCCCTGGGTTAACTTTCTCAGGTGTTCAGCACAGTGCCTCTGTGGCATCAATGTACTTGAACAGTGACAGGTGTCACAGATGTTTTCAGTAAGAATATTGTGACTCCAGCAACTTTGTCATGCAAAGGTGTTGTTTGAGTTCAGAAATTCATTCCTTTTTGCAAAAATCATTCCTAGTCCTGCCATTTTCTAGACAACTTATCTTGACTCCAGAGGTCAATAGGTTGATAGCTTATGGCTGCAGACCCAATAAGAAGCTTAACAATAACACTTTTGTGACAAGTGTAGACTAGTTCCTTCTGCACAGAAAGCATGTAAACTAATACTAAATAAAAAGGTGTGGTTAGCCATTCAGTTATCAAGGTCAGCTTTGAAGGTAGGGAGGTGCTTTTCTTGATATGTAGTGGGACTCTGTTTTAAAGGTAGTGAAAATGCTGGGTAAGAAACTTATCAAATAAGAACAGTTTTTTTCCACAGGCCATCAAGTTGATAAATGGTTAACTCATCTTATTAGGTTCAGGTATTCTTTTTCCCAAGCCGCGAGGATTCTGCAGTATTGTTTACATATTGTTAATATTTGTTTCTTTCAGAGTTTCTTTCAGTATTTCTTGCACTGAGTTGCACTTTGCACTTTGCATGTATATGTATATGTACTTTTTTGTCTTGTTCTTAATAGTTGCACGTATGTCATTTGTCTTGTTCTTAATAGTTGTGTGTATGTCATTTATGTAATTCATACTTGGAGAGTCACTGAAACCAGAGTCAAATTCCTTGTATAAGTGCATACGTGGCCAATAAATGTGATTCTGATTCTGATGCCTGCAGGTAATTTTAACCTTGCAGTACAGTTTTAGGTCTTTGGACTGGGATTTTTTAGACTGCTCACTCTCTGATGGCAAAGACAGCCAAAAGGTACAGGGTCATTCAAAGAAAGAAACACTAAGTAAAGGTTTGCTGTCAATAACCTGTATATGCTGGAGTAGAGGTGAGGGATTTTAAGCTTTCAGTGTTGTTTAAGTGACATAAACCAGAGATCCTGTTAGTTAAGAATCACTGGGGACTTTGAAGCTTTGAAAGGTGGTTGGATAGATACAGCCCACGTGGGGCATTATGTTTGATGATGGGTCTAGAAATGGAGGATTAGAAGGGGAGAGGGATATCCTTGAACTTGATGAGAGTCCCCTTCAGATAAGCTGTGTGAGACAGAAGGACTTCTTCACTACAAATGAGACATGATGTCAAAACAGAGCTCACTGTATATGGAAGAACCTGAGTCTCTAATGAAACAGTCTATCTTGATGTGGGTGTCAGCAGCATGATAAGAGGATGGGACAACGTCTTTGCCCAAGGTAATCAGTCTCAGGTTGTTGCCATTTATGGCAAGTTCTTAACAAACGCAGAGATTATTGGCCTGATCCTGGCCCTTCTGGAGAATGGAGGTATCATGTGGGAGAACTGGCAATGGCACAAAATTTCACTCATTTGCAAATGTGATCAACTAGAGACATTGGCTGCCCAGTTTCACTTCTGGGAAGTAAATACCAAGTAAGAGGAGACTCAAGAGTAACCACTATGGATCACCTCCAGAGAAATACATATTTATTGTTAAAAAATACTTCCAACTTTAACAATATGAACTCTGTCAGCAAGTGAATTTGTAATATAGTGGACAATGGAAGGGTTATTACTGAGATGGAAGAGTTTTCTATGATGCATACATGGAAAATGGTGTCAAAGGTCTTGGCAAGGTCAGAGTAGGCAGTGAGAACAGTCTGCCCCTTGTTTGAGGCTTCTGTGACCCTATTATTCTTCCATGAGGGTAACTTCTAGTCCCCTTGAGTATGCAATGACAAAGATTAGGTAAAGAATCACCAATAGGATACACAAAGTCCCTTCGGATATGGTGCAGATGATTAGTTTCAAGGATATAAGAGTTCCAGTGATGATGCATTTTGAATAAGTTGATATCCAAGCTTGCTTTTGGTTGAGATTTTATTTTCTATATCATTGCCAGGTCATCCATTGGAAGTTTAATTAAAGAACTTCATTTTTGCTGTTCCCTGCTGACCCTCTTGAATATGATCTGTCTCTGTGGAACATAACCTGGACAGGATAACTAATCTGGTGCTATATAGTAAGATTCTCTGAAATACACACAGCTGTTTTTCAGGGTGTAGTCAGTTATCACCCTTTACTATCTTTTCACGGATAATGTATATGCTTTAAACACTAACAAACCATTTTGTTTTTTCATTGCACAGCAAACTTTTTACAGCCATTGTATACTAACAACATGGTAAACACATCTACTTGATTTTTTTTACAGTTTTACAGTCTTTTCATAATGCAGATGAGACCGTTAATCTATATTACCATGTAATCTTTCCTGCAGTCAGAATCATGTTAATTTATTCATAGAAAGAAGAAGAATGTGTATAAAGAAGCACACTTGCAGTTACCATGGTTAACAAAGTAATTCATTTAATAACAGCTATCAGTGATATACGATCTTTATTTAGTTTAAGCCTCCTACCGTATACCTACTGGTTTAATTTCTTTACCTTCTAGACCAAGATAATGCCCCAGCTTCATTAACAGCTGTGCCACCAACATGATAGCTCCCTATTTGGTATTCATTAAGCATCTTTACGCAACATGTACAGCCACCAAACAAATGAAAATGGCAGAATATGCTAATGAAAGCATAAAGAGCTGAAGTACATGCACATTAACTGATCCAACATGGCAGGGCTATTCAGGAAGCTAAAAGGCAATTGTGTACACTCAGTGTAGGCTTTTGCCATGTACACCAAAACTCTTTGGAAAACAGGCACAATCACACTTAGGAAAAAAAAAACATGTCAGGGGCTGCTGCTGCTATTATGCTATATGTGCAACAGGCCTTAAATCAAGGTGCTGCTGTTGTAGCTGCCAGACCTCAGATAAGAAAAAGAAGAAGAAAAAGAGTGTTTAGACCTTGTTTGACTTATCCTAGACTGCATGAAACAGAAACTGTTGACAGCTTCATGGTGGACAGGGAAGCAGTGGAGGAAATATGCAACTTGTGCTGCCCTCACCTCAGGACAGATGGAAAGCATGGAGAATCCATCTTAGTGGAAACAAAAGTATGTTTAGCATTACATATACTAGTTGCTGGTACTTTCCACATATCTACAGGGGATATAGTCAGGGTGTCACAGACATCAGCCTGAAGAATATTACATAATTTTTTAAATGCAGTGTTACTACATGCAATGAGGCATATCTGTTTCCCACGAACACCACAGGAGAAAGCAAGAATCATACAGGAATTCTGTGCAGTAGCTCACTTCTCTGAAGTGATGGGGGCAATAGATTGCACAGACATAGAAATTAAAACTCCACTTGGAGAACAGGGAAGGAGGTACATCAACAGGAAAAGTTTTCACTCTATAAACTGTCAGGTTGCCAATAATGCCCAAGGGATCATCTACAGTGTCTGTGCAGGTAACCCAGGTAGTTTTCTTTACTCACACATATGGCACAATTGTGAGCTGTACACCAGCTTTACTAGGGGTGACAGTCCTCAAGGGAATTTAGTGGGGGATGCAGGGTATGCACTGGAGCCCTTGTTCATGACACCCGTGAGAAATCCACACAACCCCAATAAGCAAGGATACAATGAGGCCCACGTTCAAACTAGGAATATCATAGAAAGTGTGTTTGGTTTGCTTAAATCAAGGTTCCGATGTTTAGACATATCAGGAGGTACACTGCAGTATGACCCAGGCACCTACATCAAAATTCTTACACTCTGTGCCATGTTACACAATATAATTCTCAGGAAACAGCTTCAACAAGGACAAGGAGCAGGACCACAGTTTCAAGGACCACAGGCAGGGCCAGCTGCAGAAGCAGGTATAGATGAGGAGTTTCATAGGTTCATAGGTTCATAGGTTCATACTAGGCTATCTAGGTTAGTATGGGGAACTATACCCATTATTTTTGCTGTGTGCCTCTGTTGAGCACACTGTTATCCCTGGGTCCTGGTATATCTTCTCTCCATTCCATCAGATTTCTCTTTGAACTCTTGAACAAGGCCAGGCTGGCTCACAGACTGAATAGAGCTGGAGTTCTTCAGTCAGGGCAGTATAGACAAAATTTTGAGACCCTTTATCCTTTTGATGAGGAACTTTTGGCCTCTCTCCAGCTGCTGCAAGTGTCGGGTCAGAGATACAATACATTCGGATGGGGCGTGCTCAATCATTCTGATGTGAGAATCCCTTCATGATAAGGTGGGCAATGTAGAAGGTCTTCCTTTACTTTTTTTAGCTACATGTGTCAGAATGACAGACTATATCAACCTGGGTCCCCAGGTCATTAACCTTCTTCTGTGCTCAGTGGATTGCCACCTATTTGGTAGCGTGGCTCTGGCACCAGTTATCCGTTCTGTGAAGACCCTTCTGAAGGATATCTGTATCAGATGTTTTTTCTACTAGGTGCCAGTTTTTGTTCATCACCAAAAAACTTCAACCATAATAACCCTCCTGTGTTTGCTTGTAGGAAAGTAGATGCCAAACAAGAACAAGGAGGCCAGGGACTGAGCTGTGAGACACCACTGGTGACAGGCTTTGAGTTGAGTCTGACATGGCGCCAGCAACCCTGTAGTTCTGGTCACTCAGTCAGTTTGCAGCCCCCATCTTGTGATGTGTTGACATTTGATTTTTAACTGATGCTTTTTCAATGATAAGGTAAGACTTTGATTAAACAGCTGTCTAGCCTGTGGGTTTAATTCTCATTGATTCATGGAGCACACAGCACCGGACACCATCAGGTCTACTCCCATGGATGTTTGGAAGTTCTTTACTGTGGTCTTTTTTTATTTCAGGTGGGGGTGATGAGGACCTCCAGCGATTAGTTTTTGTGGTCTCTAGTCTCAGGGGTGGGAGACTGTTCTGGGAACAAACATTGTGCATGTTCGTGATGATGAGATCCAAGTATGTTATCTCCTCTCTGGGGGATGGGATGGTGACTGTTTGTTCCATGGCATTTGAGTTTATTCCAGGAACTTTGGGCTGGTGTTGGCTGGGGGGTAGTGTTCCCTATATATTAGGGTAGTGAAGTCTTGTCCTGATATGATGGTGTTTGGTGGTATTTATCCCCCTAGTGTTTTTTTTCAAGGCCATGTGAGGTTCTGAGTTTTGTGAGGTGGCCTGTAACATGCTACAATTTGCAGAGCAGTCGTCAGTGTGTCTGACTATGGGTCACCAATGACTAGTAGTGTCTCATTGTGTTTGTGCTGGGGGCTGGCTGTGACTATTTGACTGACTGTGTAAGGGTCTATGTGTTGGTTGTGTGTTGTGTGGTGTGGTGGTTGTTGTTTGGGTGTCTGTGGTGGCCTCTGTTTTGGTTAGATTTGATCAGAACCTCCAGAGTCTTTGTGTGTTTGTTATATGTATGATTTATGGTAATGTAATGGTGTGATGTGGGACTGGGGTGTGTGTGTGTGGCAACCTTCTCCTCCTGCTGGGTCTTTGCCAGTCTGTGTTGAAGAAGAGCTCCCAGCCTGCGTATTGATTTGCATCTCGCATCTGTATTTGTGTTTTGTGTTTGTGGGAGGAGGGAGAGGTGGTCTGTGTAATTGAGACATTATTGCAAATTGGCCTTAACCAGCTGAGCTAGGATTAACCAGCTGAGCAGGAGGACACTAGCAACTGAGCAGACGAAAAAAAAAAAAAAAGAAGAAGAAACACCCGTGAAAGAGAAATGGGGGTGGGTTTTGGGGGTGGTATCTCTGATGACAAGAGTGCAGTATGACAGTGTGCAAGTACTGTAGGAGCAAGTGCTAAATGAGTACTGTAGAACAGGCCTACAGAGATTTAACAGATAGAATTAATTAATTATAGGATAAGCTGATTAGTAGTATAGTTATAGGAAGGTAGATTAGATCAAAGAAAAATGAAGAGTGAGGTAGTTTTAGGGGAAAGTTGACCTTAAACCGCTGCTGTAGCCGAATAGTTTAAGTATATGCTTAACCGCTGCTATACGTCGGGCCTAAGTACTCCATGCGCTAACGCTAAGGCATAGATATTTAAGGGCTAAAAAAGGAAAAACTTTATAGCGGGGAAATAGCAGGAAATGATAAAATGGCCTTAAAACTACAAGTTGAGGGAACCAAGAAGTTACCCTATGATGGGGAGTTATGGAAATTACTGGTGTGTAGTCAGTCAGTTTCTCTCTCAGGGCAGGGAAGAGTCTCAAAGAGCTGCTCAATGTTAGTCCACTGCCAGTGATGAACCTGCCTCACCTCAAGCAGCCCAAGCTCATTGGCCTCAAAGAAACTTTCAAACAGTTTAGGAACGGTAGCAACTGGGAAAGAAAAAAGTTCAAAAAAGTGTTTTTTTTTTTGTTTTGTTTTACAGAGGTAGCAGATTTTTCAAGTTGATCAAGTGCAAACAGTAAGTTATAGCAATTACACAATGACTACCAGAGAGTGCAGAAAAGTTTATGCAGAAAATAAAGAAGTTTTAGATTAAGTGCAAACAATTAAAAACAAACAGGAAAAACTGCAAAAAGCTTTTTTGGTTAAACTCTAAATACAGCTACTAATACAGAAATTTAGTTTAACAAGAAGCAGCTAGCTCAAGCAGCTATCTATAAAGAAAAACTTAAAAATTAAAAAATGAAAAAACTTAAAATCTGAAAAGTAAACCTACCTTCTTCTCTCTTCAAAGACCAAAAGCCAACAGGTGCTTCAAACCCAAGGCACACGCGAAAAGAAAGGCGGCTCAAACAGATGAAGGAGGGGTTTTAAGAGATGAAGGTTATGGAAATGACCCCTAGTGGCACACAAAGTCCCAGTTTTCAGTCCCCGGTATGGACCTCTCGTCACATGTGCACTGATCAATGTTAGTCACTGCCACTGATGGTGCAAAAGACCCTCAGAAAAACCAACAAAAATGGCCTCTCTGAAACTTTCAAACAGTAAAGGGCAGCAAATACTTTTCAAAAGTTTTTTTATCTTAGAAAGTGGAGATTTTTTGATTTTTTGTTGTTTATAACAGGAAAGTAGCAAGTCTTCATTTTATATATATCATGTTGCGTAATGATTACAAACAGTTGAAGCTGACTACAACAGTGCTAGGTAAAGGACACAAAAAAGCGATTTAAAATAAACGATAAATAAAATTAGTTTCAAAAAAGAGCAAATAACAGCTTTTAAATACAGCTAAATATGCAGAAATATAGTTTAAATCAAGTTTAACAAGCCAGAAAGATACAGAAAAGCCCCAGCAGAAAACCTCAGTTTAAGGGAGAATCGCCAGCTTAAGATAGTGCTGACAGATGTAGGGATGCACAGTATTCCCTGGCTCTGGCTAAAAGTTAAAGGTTAGCACATGCAATCACTACCTAGGTGAAAGCCTAAGATCTGTCATGCATACACACACAGACACACACACACACACACACACACACACACACACACACACACACACACACACACACACACACACACACACAGGAAAATTGATGCCTGTCAGACAACACAAGCTTTACTTAACTATATCGCCATGTGCATCAGAGACAACCCCCAAGGGCACAATTGTTACCTGTAGTAATGACAAGGTAAGTGTGGAACCTGTAAAGAAAAAAAGTTATATGACTGATTTCTCTCTTTTTTTAATTTCTCCAAATCTTTTGGGTTTCTAATACTGTGACAGGAATGGACCCCATTTCTAAGTCAAAGTATGATTAAAGTTCATGAAATTAGTATTGTTTCACTTTTTGATGTCAGCCAGTAGTGCTCTTTGCAGCACCCGCATTGTGCCCATTAATGACTCCTTCTGCAATTTGTATGGAGTTGCATGTATTGGTAACATATCTAAATATGATTGTAGACTCTTTTTTATAAGACCCGCTGCTCCTACTACTATAGGAACTATCTGGGTAGCTTTCTTTCACATTGTTCTTATTTCTGCCTGCAACTCCTGTTATTTTATGACTTTGTGTCTCTCTGTACGCAGGACACTGTAGTCACTGGGTGTGGTAATTTCAATGATCAATAGTACTTTTATCTTCTTTTCCTGGACCACTATATCTGGTTTTCTAGCATCTTTCTTTTGACCTGTTGGTAATGGATGATCCCATGTGATGTAGTCTTCATCATTTTCTATAGTGCTTTGTGGGTAATATTTCTAGTGTTTTTCTGCTACTTCAAAACCATAATGTTTGCACACTCCCCAGTGCAACAGTCTCTCCACATTCTTATGCTTTTCAGTATACAATCCTCCTGCCATTAGTATGTCGCAACCAGCAATGAGGTGTGCAACTGTTTCCAATTCTGTTTTACAAAACCTACATTTGTCTGTTTCTCTCACATGTTCAATGGACTTTGTAAACCAGCATGTACATAGACCACTATCTTGGGCTGCCAATATTAACCTTTCATCCCTTGGTTTAAATTTGCCTCTCCTTAACCATTCATGTGTTCATTCCTGATCAACATGAGGTTCTTCCAGAAGTTTTCTATACTTGCAATTATATTTATGCTTTTTCTCTAATATGGTAATATGTATGCACTCCTAAACAAAACCTTTTGTCTGACATGTACAGTTATGTAGGTAATACCTTCTCTGTGAGATATTTGCAGCATACAGTTACATTTTAGAAATGATAGTGTGTATCAAGCATTTCAATTGACCCCCTTTTATAAAACATGGAACAGGTCAGTTAAACTGTCATTTGTACAACTATACCAAGAAGTAAGACTGACGTGCCTAATGCTTCCAATGCTGTAATGATAATACTAACCGAAATACAATGCAGTTCAACAATTATAAAAGTAATCCATTTACAAATGAATAGGAACAAGAAATCAGCAACTTTAGCTCTGTAATCATATTGATAAATCCAATATTGTGACTAAGCAAACATCACCTATTGACTGTGTGCATCAGATTTATATGTGAGCCTAAGTCACAAAGACATGTGCAAAGGCCAGGGCACAGCCATCACCATTTGCACATGGTGGGGAGGGAAGGAGGGCAAGGCAGACACCAAGGACTTGAGAGTGTGCAAGGCCTTGTCTGAGTACCCCTACCAACCCTCCTGTGCGGCACCATGTCCTCATGATAGCTACTGTGAGAGGCAACCAGCTCTGCAACCAGGGTATCCACATTAGCCTGATCAACTGTGCCAACTTCAACCTGTCCTGTATCAGTGGTCTCTGTGTCTTGGGTATGCATAGGCATACTGACTGTGTGCAAAACATAGGCAGGGAATGTGGGAGTCAGAGCTTCAGTGTCAGACTGACCCTCTGTTCCCCATATTCTGTTCCTGCTCATCATCACCATCATCATCAGTGGCTACCAATACTCTTATATCAGTTGGTATGAGTTCCACATCGCCACTTTCAAAATAGCCTATGATAACAAGCAATAAACACAATAAAAAGAGAAATGGAGAATAAACCTGATCACATATTTTTCTTATAATAAAGGTATGTTATACTTCTTAACAGAAAGCTAGAAATGAGTTGTCATATAGACCTGAATCTACCTTATATACAACATTAACAATAATCAAATGTGTGCTTACCACGTGCAGTTGAGCTGGTAGCCTGCAATCCAGAACTTCCTGTATGTGAGGAATGGAAAGGAAAGAAGTCGGCTACATATGACAATGCAAATGAAAGAAGAAAAAGAGAATAGTCCCCTTTGCAAGTGTAGATTAAAAAAGGTTCTTGTTAAAAAAATAAATAAATAGTGAACAGCTGGCTGTCCCCCCAAACCAAAAGAAACTCCATTATTTCTGTATGACTGTAGTCTGACTCACATTTATCTCTGGCTGTCTCTTTATAATATATATCAAACATCTTAGATATATGCATATAGAGATATAACAATGACACTTGCTTCCTGCATATCTGGATGGTCTGCTTATGACACTCTGAGTCTGTCATCCACATCTGCACCAATGTCAAGAATTCTTGTGGAACACTCTGCTGAGCTATCTGGATCTCTGAAAGTGGACAGGAACTCATCAGTTTCAGTTAGTGTTGGTTCAGTAGCAGGACTATCCCCCTCATAGTCACCTGCTCCCAGACAATTGCAGCAGCCCTATGATGGGCAGTGGTTATCAAGTCAGTTGCTCAGTGTCTTATCTGGGAGAAATATCTCCCATGCCCTCTGACAGCATTAAGGTTATTGACCACCTGCTGCCATATCCTGCCTCGAGCAGATTGATCACTTCTACCTCCCTAACAGAAAAACTCCATGATAATGTAAGGCCTGGACAATGACCTCATTTTCTGCATCCCTATATTGTGGCTTAGGGGGTACAGATGTCTTCTTGGGTGCCCATATCCCTGTATGAAATAAAGCAAAAAAAAAGCAAAGACATACACAAAATTAAATATATAATAGACAGGATTGCTATGAGTTCAGTTTTGTGTGACTGTATGCATTCAACATGCACATAAACAATTTCTACATGTTAAGTGCTCACTATGACTACAAACAAGTTAGACCCCCATAAAACTACCCCCCCAAAAAAGAAATACATTTTAAATTCAATTATCAGCACAGATCTTACAACACTTCTATAATGGAGATAACACAGGTTTAAACTTTGTAATATGTTGCTGCATTAACAATAACAATTATAAATGTAGCATTAGAAAAGTAGCACCGAACTGTTATTATTGCCATATCCACTGCTGTGGAGTTCAGTCTTGTAGAAATACACAGACAGAACACATTTTCTTTAACTGCTAATACAGATAAAAATGCCATACCTCCCAACATACTTATAATACAATCATTTGCAATACGTGTGCAAAGATGACATAGAAAATTAAATAATAAATTTGTCATGTAGCATTCCATGGTATAATTGTAGAAATGCAGACATCATTATGTCAAAAGGAAGGACTAAAAGTAAATACATTTAAAATAATACAAACTATTTTCATTGACACTGCACTTCACCTTTTAATGTTAAAACTAAAATAATTATTTAAGAAATAGTAACATATCTTGACAATATAGCACTGCGAAAAATAGATAAATCTCCCAAAGTCTTGTTTTACAAGTAGTGTTAAGTTCTGTGTTTCAAAATATTTCCCCAGTATGATACAAAGGTATTAGCTACAAGACCACCTTTATATAGTGCAGTCAGCACTGTGAGTATGCAAATGAGGTGTGCAATCACTAGCATTCCTGAATACTACAATCTGCACTAAATGTAGAAATGTAAACATGGTGTAAGGACGAGCACAATTACATGCACATGATATAGCACTGAAAAGTGTTCCCTGTTAATTGCTTGCAGGTAACTATGATTACCAAGGCTCCAGGAACAGCTTTCATAGTCTCCCCTCTTTCATATACACCTACTAAAGGTGCGTAAGGGAGAAGAGACTTAACAAAAAAAGTTTGCAAGTACATTGAATTATTTAAGCGATCAACAGTCCTAACATTCAAATTCTGGCTTTAATGACCACATTCACTGGTCTTTAGTAAGAAATGTTTATATTAAACATAGTACTTTAATCATTGTTAAAGATAACATATGACAAGGAAACAGATACAGAGTTGCTATTATAAAAGTATAGATAATGAAAGGAGGCACCAGGCAGAAAGAAAGGGATATACATGTAGTGTTTGCAGTTTTTGTTTAATATCTTGTGAGTCCATATCTATGCTGTTTGCGATATCCCAATCATCCAGACATTCACTGTCATATGTGAAAGGACACCTTTCATCATTTGTTTCTGTTGCACTTTCAATGTACCTTGATACAGTGTCACATTATCATGGCATCCGACTCTTTATAACCTTGCTAATGTATGTCTTTGCCTGTGGCAACTCTGTAAAATAGTGTGAAATTATTGTTTTTAATACCCTTGTTTGAGGATTCAAATCCATACAGGTTCCTGTTGCAACATAACACATTTTGTTAAACATGTACATGTAAAATATTTGCTCTACAATAATTGTTTATGTTTTTATTTCATTTTTTTGTATCATTTGTATGTTGGTTGGCAGTGTGAAAGTCACTTTCACAGCTTAAGGAAAAAAACTGAAAAATGTACTTTAGTCTGTCATAAGTAGCACAGATCAATCCAGTGGAATGGAGTGGCCACCAGCACTCTGGTATGGAAGAAAATACACCCAACAGGCAACTGTCTCTGTGGCACAAGGTGTAAGTGCAGTCATACCTCTCAACTGTACAGATTTTCGCAGAATGTCCAGATTTTTGCCTCATATTTTTGGTCCATTTTTCACAAAATTATGTTTTTCTGGCAAGTTATGTTAAGATTGAAGTAAGAAAATAATGAGAGACATTCGAGTTTCAGACTTCATACCTTTCAGAAAAGTCATGCTAATGCAAAACCTGTTATTCCATCAACTTCCTAAGTTTGTAATAATAATATTTAAAATGAATCATTACTCAAATCCTGTCTAGAGGGGGGTGTGGCCAAGGATGAACACAGAATAGCAGCAGATTTCTTCAGCTCCACCAACATAACTACACTGACAGGAAATAATTACTTTAAAATTCAACTAATGTAATAATTTTCTTTCTAAAAACGTTTGGAATATCAGTATCTTGAATAATATCTAAAAAAGAAAGAAAATTTAAATAATTTTCCTGTCAGAAATCTTCTTGGAAATTTCTCTTTCATCACCTCTGCTCAGAATGAGTTCCAGTAAGGCTAACAGTCAGGATTCCAGCATCAAGAAAGAGCTTCAGTCTTTACTATCAACTATTCAGCAACTAACAACTAAGATGGACAGACTGGATGTTAAAATTGATAACTTTATAGAAAAAAACAGAAAACAAATGGATTTGTTACATCAAGGTTTACAACATCAGAAAGCTCAGATTACAGGTATAGAAGAGACTCTTAATGATATGGACAACAGAATTCAGGAAGAAGAAATTAACATTGAATTCTTATTGAAACAGAACACACATCTTCAATCCAAACTATATGACTTGGAAAACAGATCCAGACGCAATAATATAAGGATTTTTGGACTGCCAGAATATATAGAAGGTAACAACATTACATCCTTTTTAAATACTTGGCTACCCAAAACTTTAGATCTGTCAGAAGCATTTTCTTTTGGTATTGAAAGAGCCCATAGGTCTTTATCTAATTCTAATATAAATAAAAAGTATCCTAGATCAGTTATTGTAAGATTTTTATCATCTTATGACAAGGAGATGGTATTAAAATCTGCATGGGCTAAAGCACCTATAAAAATTAATGAGGCAACTGTGCGTTTTGACAATGACTATTCTTCCTTGGTAATAACAAAAAGAAAAGTTTTTCTGCCATTAATAAGAGAGCTTAAGAAAGCACAGTTCAAAGGGGCGGCCACGGTGGTGCAGTGGTTAGCATTGCTGCCTCACAGCAAGAGGTTCTCCGGTTCGATCCTCGGCTGGGGTGCCTTCTGTGCGGAGTCTGCATGTCCTCCCTGTGGTCGCATGGGTTTCCTCCAGGTGCTCCGGTTTCCTCCCACATCCCAAAGACATGCTGTAGGTGGATTGGACACTCTAAATTGGCCCTAGGTGTGCGTGTGAGTGTGCCTTCTGTGGAAGGTTGGGCGCCGGGCTGGCAACTCGACACCGTAAAAACTCCACTGCCATTCAATGTGCGGACAAGGTGATCTGCTGTGGCGACCCCTAACCAGGAAAAAGCCAAAAGAAGAAGAAAGCACAGTTCAAAACTCATCTTTTATTTCCTTCCAAACTAAAAATCTTTTTACCGGATGGCCCTAGAATTTTTGAAGACTTGGACTCTGCTTTGCTGTATATTAAAAAAAATAAAATATTAGATAAAATAGAAGATATGGAATGGGCAAGTCCTTTGCTAAAGAGGATGGCAACAGGAACTTCTTGGAAGACTTCAGAGAAGCAAAAAAGACTAAAAAACAAATGACATTTTCTATATTTCTTTGAACTCTTTAATTACAGTTACTACATTTTCAAGAAAGCCACAAATATCTTAAGGATTTATTCAAAGTTATTATTTTGTGTGCAAAGAACTGATTTTTGTTTTATAAATAATCAAACTTCCTGAGGAACAAATAACCTGATATGAATCAACTTGTTTCTCTTTGTAATAAAGAGACCTAAGGTTAGTAATTTGATACATTTCCTTTCTCTTCTTGTTTTAAATAATGGCATTCTCTTTAAACTAAACATTTAGTGAGGGGTGGGGGAGGGCAGGGAGAGAGGTTTGATGAAAAATATGAAATAAGGGGAAAAATAATTTATTATTTCTTTAAAATTATTTATGCTGTTTAAATACTGTTGCTAAATATTATACCATGACTTAATTGCTTAATACATGATTTCAAATAATATGTCATGATATAATTGCAGTTAACTAGAACTAAAGTAGTTGAGAATAATATGCCTCATGTTCTACTTTATTAAAACAAACAGCTAGTAAAATATCTTTGTAGATCCCTCTTTTTTTTTTCTCCTCCTTTTTTTTTTCTCTCTCTCTCACTCTCTCTCTTTCTTATTTATAAAGTTATATGCTTCTGATAATACTGATATGTGTATGTAATAAGATCTGAATGAGAAAATGAAATGGGGCATATAAAAATAAGTTGTGTTTATGTTAAACAACTGTAGGCGTGGTTTCACTGTCATAGAGACTGTAATGACTTGTAAAGTGCTTCGAGAAGGTTTTGCACTGTTTAGATCCATTTGTATTACAAAATGAATGTCAGTCACTTGCTTTTATTAAAATTCCCCCCAGAATGTTATGGGAGACAATCTGGTATGTGGGTTTCCTCATGAATAGTGTCCTCGAGTCGTTTTAAAAGCTTCAACACTCAGAATACACGCAGAGAAGCTGAAAGCAGCCACTTTGAACTTTGACCCCTGATTTCACACTGACACATCGCAAATTCAAAAAGTAAACTGTTTCAGGAAGTAGAACTGTTGTAAATGCGATTTGTGATGAAAAACGAACTTTATGACATCTAAATGTGAGTTTTTATTTATAATAACTTACTTATTTAAGATGTAACTTATAAAATATAAAAGTTATAATGATTTTAAATGACTTAATATGCCATAGTAAACAAATGAGATATTTTAGAAGGCATACAAGGTAAAACGCATGTACACTTCTTTTTGAAAGCTTATATGACTGCTGCACTTTATTGTATATAGATGCTTATGATTTAAAGATATGTAATGTTATAAATCATTTGCCTTGACTAACAGACAAGTATATGTATCATTATGATTATATTTCAGAAGAAATTGTCATGTGACATATTTTAAAGCTGCAGTCCAGATATATAAAATACAGATGGCTTTCATCACAATGATTTATGTATAACTAGGAATCAATATTGCTGTGCAGTATGTTCTTTTAACTTATGCATGGGAATAATTATTTTATTTAATTGGCAATAATAAATATGAGAAGGAAGCTTTTGGTTCAAGTAATTTAAAGTTTTAAAGCTCTTAACTGTATTACTATGGCTGACAGTGGGAATACCCTAATACAAGTAATGTCTGACTCATAATAGCCTAAGATAATAAATGTTATTGAATTCAAATGAGCATAAACATATAACAAGAACTTATTCTTACAAACTTTTATTAAACTACCATATGGATATTCCTTTTTCTCTCTCTCTCTCTCTCTCTCTCTCTCTCTCTTCTTTGCTCCCATTATCAAGATTGTTAGAATGCTATTTTGATTATGAGTTTATTATATAGAATAGATGTACATAGCAATATTAGTTGTTTCTAAATGTTTTATATGTTTATATGAAGCTGTTATATAAATTGTTTAGCTTTGTTATAGTAGATAATCAAATTAAAAGAGGTTAACTTTAGTTAATAATAGTATCGAATTAATTTGGTGGCAGCTGAAGTACTGCTGCTTAGGATAGGGGGAAAACTTGAGTGGGATTTGCTACGTTGGAGTTTTCAACTCAGGCTGGGTGCAATGTTTAATCCAAACATTATTTTCACCTGATTATTGTTGTGTGTATATAGTTTTGACATCCACATCACATTTTATAAACTCATTGTCACTACAAATAAAAGTGAAAATTACACAAAGTTCCATAAGATTTTCATTAAATACAGCTATAATTAATGGAACACCTAAAGGAGGAGACATAATAATACTTATATTAGTAATTGTTATTCTGATTATATGTTTTATATGTTTATAAAAGTTAAATGGTATCTCTAAAAGGAATTTCTTTAAACATTAATGGATTGAATAACCCATGTAAAATGGCAAGTTTAATGAGATATATTAATTTGCATAGAGCCAATTTAATATTCCTTCAAGAAACACATCTCCTGAAAAAGGATATAGATAAATTAGCCACTAATAAATATACAGTCTTGGTTAGCTCAGAACATACACAGAAAAAAAGAGGAGTGGCTATCTTATGGAACAAAAATATGCCCATACCTAAAGCTATTAAGTCTTATAAAGATGATAAAGGAATGTTCTGCATGGTTACAATACAGATTAATGGGAAAATATATACATTAATCAATGTATATTGGATACCAGGAATTGGCATTAATACAGTGAAACACCATCTCAATAAGATTATATCATTTTCTATAGGAGATATTATTTTAGCAGGTGATTTTAATTGTATCCTGCATGAAAAAGACACTACTACTATAGGAAAAAGGAAAATTACATATAATGCAAAACATTTAAAGGATTTTATTAATTTATATCATTTGAATGATATTAATAATCAGATAGATTCTAAATCATTACCATACACTTTTTTTCTAACAGATATAAAACATATTCAAGAATAGATAGAGTCTTTATTTCTAACCAAATGGTAACAGACTTAATTAATTCCAAAATCATTTCATGTCCTATATCAGATCATAATTCAATTGTCTTTGAATTTATGGTAAAGAGTACTTATAATGTTCAGATCAAAAGAATACCAGCATACTTAACTCAACTAAAGGACTATAAAGATTATATACTTACAGAGGTGCAACATTTCTTAGACTTAAACACTACACCTGATGTCTCCATTGTTCATATTTGGGATGCTCTAAAATCATATTTATATGGACAAAGTATCAGATGGTATAATAATAAAAGGAAATCTTGGGACAAGGAATTACTAGATATTCAAAACAAATTAGACTCATATAAACATAATAATAAAGAAAATATTATGGACAAAAAAGTAATTGAGGAAATAAATAAATTAAATGAGAAATACAAAGAAATTTTAAGCCATAAAGTCAAAATAACATTAGAGAAATATAAGTTTTTGTCTTACTCAATAAGTCCCAAATACTTACATAGACTTAAAAATAAAACAAAAAGGCTGAATAAACAAAATCATATCAAAGAAATGTTCTCTCCAGGGAAAAAGAAGAGTGTTTCTAGTTTACCAGAAATATTAGATGAATTTAGAAATCACTTTCATAAAATTAACCACAATAACATTAATATGGATTCTAAAGATAAAATAAAGAAATTTATAACTACAAACATGAACAAAAAACTTAATAAACAACAGACTAAATTAATAGATAAAAATATTTCATATACAGAGGTTATTACACAAATAAACAAACTTAAATCAAACAAAGCACCTGGTAATGATGGTATTATACCAGAGATTTATAAAATTCTTCCTAAGAGTACTTACTCATTAATACATAGGGTTTTCATTTCAGCTCAAAATGAGTTAATAACTCCCCCATCCTGGCAATACATATTTATTTCACCAATTTTAAAACCCAATAAAGACCCAACTAGATGCACTTCATATAGACCTATTTCATTACTTAATGTTGACTATAAAATGTTTATGAGTATTTTTGCTGACAGATTAAAGACAATCATTCCAGGTATAATAGATATAGATCAGACAGGCTTTATTATAAATAGAAATACTTTTGATAATATAAGGAGAACTTTAACGCTAATTGATTATGCAAACAGGAAAAAGAAAGACTTAACACTTATTAGTCTTGATATAAGTTCAGCATTTGACTCAGTAAGTTGGGACTACTTATTTATCTTATTGAAGTGTACAAATTTCTCTGATGCATTTGTGAATTTAATTGAACATCTATATAAAGGAGCATTGGCTTACATTAAGATAGGAACATATGTCTCACAAAAAAATACCCATATTAAAAGGTACAAAACAAGGGTGTCCACTTTCTCCACTATTATTTACTTTAATAATGGAGCCTTGGGCTAATTTGATTAGAAACAGCACTGATATAGACTGATTTGATATAGATGAAAATACAATATCTAAAATTCAACTTTTTGCAGATGATGTTCTAATTATGTCAGCAGGAACTAACTCTTCTATGCAGTCATTATTTGATAAAATGACAGATTTTAAAAATATTTCTGGTTTGATATTTAATGAAGAAAAAACTAAAATATTACCAATATACGCACGAAAAATGTCCTCACTAATGATTTTCACAAATATATACCCAACTCAGGTCAGATAACTTACTTAGGCATAATATTAACTAAAGATATTAAATCTATTATACATAATAATTATAGTAACTGTCTTCATAATATACAAAATATTTTCAATAGCTGGAACAATATGTTTTTTACCATGGAAGAGAGACTCACAATTATTAAAATGATAATATTCCCTAAGATATTATACTTAATACAATCAATAATACTCCCACCTACAAAAATAGTTATTAAGAAATTGAATTCACAAATGTTAAATTTCTTATGGGCACCTAATAGACCTAGGATTGCATTAAAGAAACATACTAATAGCTGGTCTCAAGGGGGCATTTATTTTCCAGACTTTAATTTATATACTATCTCTTCTATTATAAAAGTTATTACTTTGTTAATAGATCAGTCATATGTTGCAAAATGAAAAGATTATTGGGAACTAATTAGCATTCACTTCATAAAAATATCATTAATACATAAAAATACTATTGTAAATAACCCCATGTTATGGTTACTAAAAGAATTTTGTACTTCATCTATTACACCAACATATATAGCTAGTTACCCATTAAATATTATTATTAGATATCGTAATTTTATATTTATGCATCCTAAATATAAGGAATGGAATTTTATCATATTCCCTATAATGTATACACAAGGTATTCTTTTATCATCCACCTCTGAAAGAATTCTTCTAGTCACAGAGAATGATTTAAAGTATTGGTTTCAGTTGCTGTCTGACAATAAAGTAAAAAATTTAGACTTCTTAAAGCAAGAATTTGATTTGAGAGAAACATGTTGGTTAGAAATTTAGACTTTTAGACAACATCTTATTAATAAACTTGATTTAATGTCTTTAACAGTTAAAGAATCTGTCCCAATTCTGATTGATTACTTGATATTAAATTTACAACATAGGGTTTCTGATAAAGGTAAGCTTTCACACATACATAAAATTATTAGAGAAGAAACTCATTACAGTTTAGATACTTTTTGGAATTATTTAATTTCCATTAATGGTGAATCACCAAAACAACAAGATAAACAATATATATTGGAATCTGCTTATAAAACTACTTCTTCCATTAATTGGAGACTTTTTACTTGGAAATGTTTACATAGATCTTTCTATACACCTTTATGATGAATAAAATAAATAATAAAGACAACTTATGTAAGAGATGTAATGTAGAAATAAATGCTGATTGGGCACATATGTTTTATGACTGTATAAAATTGAAGGAATATTGGATGTTAATCAATGATTTTTGCAGGCTCTTTTCACAGATAATTTCATTGTCTCTAAATCACTTATATTATTTAACACTCCTGTTCCTAATTGTGTTAAAAAAGTTAAACTTCCCTTATTATGGTCTATTCTAGCAGTGGCTAGAAAAATAATAACCAGAAATTGAATTTCAGATACTCCTCCTTCATTTAATGAATTTAAAAATGTTATGACTGAAGTGTGTCATATGGAACTAATGACAATAAAGTCAAGAACTACTAGAAAAACGTCTTACTATACTATATGGGATACTTTACAAAACCTGTTAAAAAAAGTCTTAGTTTCATTAGTAAGACATTACAGTTTAATCAATTGATTTGTAGTGGATGTCTCTGTAAATATTTTGGTTGTTTTATCAAATGTTATAACTATTTACATTTTAACTGCTTGTATAAGATTGTTATGATATTTATTTTGTATGTTAAAAACAATAAACTTGTTTTAAAAAAAAAATCCTGTCTAGAGACCAACTTACATTTAGTTACAACATGTCATCTTTTTATTTTCCTTTTTTAAGATTCAGTGGCTCTTCACTTGGCAGCATGCAAACAGAGTTCACTACCCAAGAAAAGGTGAAAAACTTAGTTCAGGCTTCCTTATGTAGTGCTAACATGCTTGGTAGCATTGTATGGCCAGCAGCACTCTGGATAGTAATCAGTAAAGAAAATATACCTGTCAGGTAACTTTCTCTGTGGCACAAGGTGTAACTGAAGTGAATCAAGAGAAATACAACCCATGAAGTATTGTCTGAATCCTGTTTATAGAACACTTTGCCATTATTCACAATGTCTTTTTCCCTTTTTTCATGTTATGGTACTTTTGCTCTCCACCTGGCAGTGAGCAAAAATGGTTCACTACTCAAGGAAAAAAGTGAAAACTTTAGTTTAGGTGGGGTTAGGTAATGCAAACATACCTGGCAAGTGTGCTTTCCTCAGCACTCTGGACAATATTGAGAGGCGAATTTCTACCTGTCATAAAACTATCGCTGTGGTAAGTGCAGTGATTTTAGATAAAAAGTTAAGGTTTGAATCCAGCTACAATATATATATTTTTTAAGAGTGTGTAAGAAGCCCATTTGTCACAACATTTTGAATATGACTATAACACTAAATAAATTGATAATGTTAAACCTGTTTCTTGCAAGCAATGTATCAGTAAGCTTTGCATGAAGAAACTGTGCTATTTAGCATATATGATTAATATTTTACAGATAAACACAACCTGACATGGTTCCATTGTCTTAGACATGACAGTGATTATATTTTATATAAAATTCAGATGTATATATCTGATGGGCCCAACACTTTTGCTGTAAATGTTACGACTCATCACATATCTGAACTATGTGTTTAGGACCCTTAGTTCTTGTGAAGTATGTATGTAACATAAACTGACCTATATTAGTCAACACATTCAGCTGCATCTATCTGAACCTCTTTTACTTGCAGAAGGAATGGCTTTTGTATAGGATAGCATTCCAAGGCATAATTACAACCAAACACATATAGGCCTCTATGAAGTGTATCTCCATTCACTCAGAAATTACTGTAGACTATATATATAAGGGAAAATTAAATCAATGCAACCAATGTTAAGGGATCATGTCCCAAAATTGATTGAATGTATCATATTTTTATTGCAACAAAATACCTTGGGACATGGTCTCTTGTCCAAATTGCATAAAGCGGTAAAGAGTGAAAGTAAAACATGTAATGATATATATTGGAACTATTTTACCCAAATCAACAATAGACCACCAAATGAAGAAGACAAACATTATTTCTATCATCTAAACATACTTCATCTCTTAGATGGCATTTGTTTACATGAAAGTTTTTACATAGGTCCTTCTACAACCCTCATAAAGTTGAACTGATGTACAAGAAAAAGCAGCCTTGTTGGAGATGCAGGAAAGAACTTAAAGCAGATTGGCAGCACATGTTCTTTGTACTGTCTTGATTCCTTTTTGGAATAATAGTAATTCTTTTTACAGGCATTTTTTGGAGATAAATTTATTTTATCTAAATCATTAATTCTTTTTAATACCCCTATTCTGACTTGTGTTAAAAGAACAAAATATAACATATTGTGGACTGTATTGACCATCTCCAGAAAAGTAATCAAACAAAACTGGAAAAATTAATTTACTCCCTCATTTAAAGAATTCATAAGTTTAGCAATCAAAGTAATTCATCTAGAAATTATTGCAATCAGTTTGAGAATAAACAGAATTACCTCTTGCCTTAATCTTCTTCTTTTGGCAGCTCCCATTAGGGGTCGCCCCAGTGGATCATCTGTTTCCATTTCTTCCTGTCTTCTGCGTCTTGCTCTGTCACACCAACCACCTGCATGTCCTCTCTCACCACATCCATAAACCTTATCTTAGGCCTTCCTCTTTTCCTGTTACCTGGCAGCTTCATCCTTAGCATCTTTTTCCCAATATACTCTGCATCCCTCCAAAGCACATGTCCAAACCAACGTAATCTTGCCTCTCTGTTTTTGCCTCCAAACCTTCCAACCTGAGCTGACCCTCTAATATACTTATTCCTAATCCTGTCCACCCTCGTCATACCCAGTGCAAATCTTAACATCTTTAACTCTGCCACGTCCAGCTCTGACTCCTGCCTTTTTGTCAATGCCACTGTCTCCAACCCATATAACGTAGCTGGTCTCACTACCCTCTTGTAGACCTTCCCTTTCACTCTTACTTGTACTCATCTGTCACAAATTACTCCTGACACTCTTCTCCACCCACTCCATCCTGCCTGTACTCTCTTCTTCACCTCTCTTCCACACTCACCATTACTCTGAACTGTTGAACCCAAGTATTTAAATTCATCCACCTTTGCCACCTGTACTCCCTGCATGCTCACTAGTCCTTTATCCTCCCTCTCATTCACACACATATATTCTGTCTTAGTCCTGCTGACCTTAATTCCTCTTCTCTCTAAAGCATATCTCCCCCTCTCCAGGGTTTCCTTCACCTGTTCCTACTCTCACTACAGATCACTATGTCATCTGCAAACATCATAGTCCATGGGAACTCCTGTCTGATCTCGTCTGTCAACATGCCCATCACCATTGCAAATAAGAAAGGGCTCAGAGCTGATCCTTGATGTAATCCCACCTCCACCTTAAACGCATCCATCACTCCCACTGCAGACCTCACCGCTGTCACACTATCCTCGTACGTATCCTGTACCACTCTTATATGCTTCTCTGACACTCCCAACTTCCTTATACAATACCACAACTCCTCTCTAGGCACCCTGTCATGCTTTCTCTAAGTCCACAAAGACACAATGCAACTCCTTCTGACCTCTGTACTTCTCCATCAACACTCTCAGAGCAAACATACAAAATTTAAAGAACTGCTTGACAAGCAAAAATAAAAACCATTCTGGAATTGACCAGGCATGCAATATCAAGAATGACTAGAAGGTTGATGAACACTCTTGTAAATAGCTATTTTCTTTGTTTCTGTATTTATAAGATTAGTTTTTTTTCTTACTTTTAAATATGTATGTGCATTTCTGATTACAATTTTTGTAGTGATTAAATGTTAATGAAAATTTAATAAAAACATTTTTAAAAAAAAAAGAAATAACTATATGTCATATTTCGATGCTGGAAAGGTATTTCTAATGTAGCGATGTCAGTTAATAAAATAAGTTGCACTTTTTGCATCCTTTATCCCCTGGGTTTGATTTTCGGCTGTTATAATACTATTTTAACATTTGGTAAGCCCCAGTATAACAATATGTCAGAGTTCAGCATTTTTCATCTTCCAAGCTACAACAATTAAAAGCCATGCCATTAAACAGTCTATTGTGAACATTAGAACCTGTGATTATGCATGGAGCATCATGTGTGGCACATCTCAATGCCATGTTTCACACCTTTATTGCTATGTGCTGTAAGTAGTGCCAATGTGTCTGCCAAGGATTCCATCTACTTTTGATTGTGCAAATACAGTTGGCAAGGCTGTGCATCTTTGTGGAGTACCAGTAAAACTCAAGATGTTAACTAGGTACCAGTTCAGACATATTTTGTTAGCTTGACTTTTGCAGTATGGCTGGTGAGGGAGAGAATAGTGCTAAATTTAGAGCACAAAAGTGGGGTGTTAAGGAGTCCAGGATATTTGTGGCACTCCTCATGAAGCACTACAGCTGTAGGCTGCTGCAGAGGGATTATATTGGGACACAATATAAGGCATAGTCTTGGAATAGCTTAGCCAAGGTTGTCTTTATTGCAACTGGCATTCCACACAGTCAGGAACAATGTTGTCACCACTACAGTGACATTAAAATGCACAAGCAGGACCTCCTAAGCTAATAGGAGGCTGAATTTAGGACTGAGAACATCCTCCAGGTGTGTAAGTATGCTGACCCATAACCTGTCTATGATATTGCAGTAATTACCTAGCAAGCCAATGCAGTTACTCATTGTGCTTTCATATATATTTATTTTCTCTTTGTGCTATATACCTGCAGTGGAGAATGCTGTGAACCATGAGGCCTACCAAGAGATATTAACTCACCTCAGAGAGGCACAGGGTAAGTATGATTCATGTAAAAATTAAAGCAATAATGTTATTTTCATTCCTTCAAGCACTAGCATTTTGAGCAGGTATACCTTATCCTTCATCTCAAACATGCATACCTTCCCAATAACTCTTGCTGCTTACTTTAGGTGATTAGAATACCAGCTTTACTGTGTGTGGGTTTAGTGCCCAGAAGCAGCAATTATTTTTTAATTGATGATTATTTATAAGGTCTTAACAGCAGTTTGTCAGGAAGAATTACATTATGGTAATTGTAATTATTAATTAAGAATGCATAATTCCAGTCCATACTAGCAAAATAAAGGTAGAAGTTTCTTATATCAGAGCAGTGAAAATTGTTTATTTGGTGACACATAAACCCCTTTCCATCATATACAGATGTTGTAAAGGTGTGCAATAGTAAATTATCAAAATTGTTTATATATTGCCAGGCTGTTTGTTTAAAATATTCAGTACTTCATATGACATGTATCTAATTATCTCTTTTTTATCCCCCACCCTTTCTATCAATATTTGTTGGGGGGATATAATTTATTGACAATCTGGTGTTTGCATAACTTGCTGCTGAAATGTAATCATTACTGGCAAAAATGGGTACACTGACCACTGCAGCCTGGCCTGCCATACTATCAGAAATGGCAGAACACACACCCATCACTTCAGGGTCACAGTCTGTCAGTGTCACCTATACAACCCTTGTCCTATCTGCTCCAAGTGTGTCAACGCAGCTCTGGCCTGGCTGTTGATGGAGTAGTACCCTCCAGGAGCAGTAATAGTGGAGGTGGGACTTTTGTCACCCTGCAGGAGCTGACAGGGCTGGTAGAAGAAGTAGTGGAGAGGGGCATCAGTGCATGTATCAACAGGCCTCATTTGAAAAGGTCCTGGGCTGCAATTCAAAGATGATGCCATGTCTAACACTGACCCATGGAGCTCTGCAAGAGACACTGATCACACTTTTGAGGGTGAGGACTAGATTCTTACTGTTCTGAAGCTGGATGTGGGTTCATCTCCAATGTCCCCTACTTATCCTCAATTGTTGTGTCCCCCAACCTTTTGTCTTCATCATCATCATCATCATCATCATCCCTGTCAGTCTTGTATGTTCAGTATGTCTAATGATGCTTCCTAACCTACCCAACCTACCTGAACCTTTCATTTCTAAACACCTTTACCAATATTCCCATCTCTCTGCTCCCCAAAAATAGAAAATGGGTGCCTATCCCACAAAAAATATGCCCCATACATAGCTCTCCAGACACAACTGATTCAGTCCAATTGGCCTTACAACATTATTTTGTTGTTGTCATCCCTCACTGGTGTAGTGATTCTGAAAAGTCATGAAATTGTGTATACAATGGTACATTTATGTTGTGAAGAAGTGCATAGCTATGGTGCTGTCCCATGACCATCCTGGATATTTCTGTATTCTATCCCCTATGTGCTCCCCTCGGCTTGCCAACCCCAATTTCACCACTGTCTTATTCACCCCCTTTATCATGTTTAATCTGGTCAAAACATAGATTCAGACACAGCACACAGCCAGAAATGGCCCATAGAAAAGCTTTCACATTATGTACTCTGTATTTGCATGGTGTTTGGCATAGCGCAGCAATGCTAAGTGACAGTGAACTGTGTTTAACTTCTTCCTGCAAAAGCTAAAGATTTCAATTTTATCTGCAGTGGTCCAGTTACTTTCACACAAAAGTACTATGGAAATACAGAGTAATGCCATACTAAAGGTAGTACCGGGAGAGAGTTATATTGAGGATATTTGCGGTATACCTCAGATTCCAATGTATGGTCATTATTTCTGGTGATTAGGACATCCAAAAACATAATCCTATTGATGTCATAATTAACTGTAAATTGTATTCCCGATTTATTTTCATTGAGGTATCCCAAAAATTCCATTAGATATTCTACATCTGATCTCCATACTAGCCAGCAAAGATCTAGATATAGTCTCCAGATGTCAATCTCCTCTAGGTAGATATTATGTGTATTATCCTAAATTAACTATTCCTCAAGATGGGCCATGAAGAGGTCAGCATAAATAGGGGCAAAAGAAGCCCCCATGGCCATGCTTTGGACCTGCAGATAACATTTATTTTAGTAATAAAATACATTCTTAGTCAGAACGTGTTCCGCAAGGCAATTAAGAAGGTATTAAAGCCTGGCTGATACATTTCTGACTTATAGAGCCAGTATTCCAATGCTTCCAAGCCCGCCCAATGAGGAATATTGGTGTATATTGCAAAGACATCTAAAGTGCACAATAGCCAATTCGGTTCCAACTACATCTCAGAGATCATTTGTAGAAATTCTGTGGTATCCTGTATTCGGGACCGAACCCATTTTAATAATGGCTATAGATGTTTCATAAGGAATTGTGAGTGTGACTCAGTGATGGAGCTCCTGAGACAATGGGCCTACCTTGTGGTTGATGAAGATCCTTATGTATCTTGGGAAGAAAATAGATGTACTGGCTCATTGGAACAGACACCATCAGATGGTAAAGAGTAGTGTCAGTAATAATTCCCTCATCCCTGGCAGACACCAAAAATTGGTCTATTTGTTTCTTAAACCTAAATGGCATGCATGTATAATATTGCCCATCATTTAGTTGTCTACCAGCTTCCATATTGTATTGTGTCCAGTCCATAATTACCACAGCCCCACCCTTTTTGGCAGGTAATATGGCCAGACCATGGTTGCTCTCCAATTCCCATATGGCCTGAATTTCAATCTTTGAGAGATTACTAGATTTAGCTCGGAATTTTTTAGAGCGAAAATGTAAATCTTTGAGAATAGAAATCTTAAAGAGGTGTTATTGCAACTTAAATTAAATGCAACAGCACCTCCTGGGCTCAATGACAGCTGTTCCTTAGCTCCTGTGTTAAAGTTTAGGCATTATGATATTCAACTGCTGATTTTTTTTTTTTGAGGGGGGGTTATTGAAATGCTTTTTGGATATTTTTTTTATTAGTAATGAGTGTTTTTTTAACTGAAACATGGATGTGGTATTACATTTCAAGTTCATTTTATAATTGAATTGGTCAGGTGACCTGTGATTTATGTATAAAAGTCTCCTGGGAGGGGTAAAACATATGTTCTGATGAAGTTCTGATTTACTGAATGAAAGCGTTTAACATATTGTTCAAGAATAAACTATTTGTGGAAGACTGGTTTCCTTCTCTGCTACTGGCTTGCATCAGCTAATTATTATTGTAGGTTGAACAGTTCAAGATATGATTAAGCATGTGTTAACTCTTTGCCATCAGCAGCGCAAATCAACTTAGCAGCACTGTGCTAAATGAGTACAAGAAAAAATTCAAAGAACTATAGTTTTCTGTTGCATAGTGTCTGTATGTCTGCTTTATATTGTCAACAGATGATCATGATTTCTGAATGATGTCAACTCAATTAATTTATTTAATGCATATGTCTCCTATATAGTGTTTACACTCACAATGTGTATTCAGCTTGATTAATCTACTCTCACAGAATCCATCACTATCATTCTGCAGTGCACTGTCCTAAGTACAACTTACATGTTTTTCTTGCCAATGCACACAGTGCAAGTATGTGACAAAACTAGTGTGCAGTCATCCTGACATGAAGTCACAGCAATGTTTGATTGATAATCCACTGGTGAGTAACAGTCAATGTGTATCTCATCCCATTGTGTGAAACATGTTAATGTCCCTCACAGTAAAAAAATGTACAGTAAGTATAGCATATACATTTCATTTTAAAAGTATATCACATGTGACCATCATAGTGTTGTTACATTGTCCTGTGCACACATATGCATTTGCTGCAGAACCTGTGAATCAGAGTAACACCTCTTCTAAGAACTGTTTTTTACAATTATTCCAATGTCCAATTTCACATAGGTATTGCATGCCTTCTCCTCTGGTGCTTGTGACTAGTACACTGCTCCCTAGATAGGTAGGAGGTTCAATACCCAACATGGAGGACATTTGTGTGTGTTTGTGTATATGTGTGTAAAATACTCAGTGCTGTATCCACTTCTCCAGAGAGAGTAATACATTAAACTGTTCACACAGCTCCCCAATCCATATTTTTACAGAAACATCCTGTTTGACACACACTGATGAGGTCATCCTTACAAAAGTGCACTCTCCTCTCTTAACAGCCAGAGTTCTATATGTAGCATAGTAGGTTAGAAATTTGATACCCAACATGGAAGATGTGTGTGTGTGTGTGTGTGTGTGTGTGTGTGTGTGTGTGTGTGTGTGTGTGTGTGTGTGTGTGTGTGTGTGTGTGTGTGTGTGTGTGTGAGTGAGTGTGTGTGTGTGTGTGTGTGTGTGTGTGTGTGTGTGTGTGTATGTGTGTTGGTGTGTGTATTCATGTATGTGAGACTGTGTGTAACACTTTGTACCATATCTACTTTTCCAGAGAATAATACATTTAACTGTTCTCACAGCTCTCTAATCCCACTTTTTATAGAAATGTCTGGTATGATGCACACTGATGAAGTCACCCTAACAAAAGTGTGCTCTCTCCCCTTAAAAGTCAGACTTCTCCTGTGGTACCTGTGACTAGTTATTCTGTGATGCTTGCATGTCTTGCACTATTGTTTATAATGTGTAACTAGATAGGTAGGATGTTCAGATTCAGCTGTGATTAATTTCTGCAAGTATGACCGCCAAGGGAGTCATGATTATTTTACACACATTTGTAGTGGGAACTTTTACAAGCCCTGATTGACTGTAAAACTAATGTTAGCAGATAGATCTCCTTTGCAATACACTGCAGATGCCATCCTTTATTGATACTGTATGTCTTAATCGTAGGCATTATTCTCCTGTGGTGCTGCCTGCTATTAATGTACAGCATAGATGATGTAAGTGGATAGGTAGGTGGTTCAATTCCATCACTGCTTCTATAGTGTGACACTTATTGCTGTCATATACCATTCGCCACCTCCCAACCACCTTTGTGTATCCTTTTAATTATGAGAATGAGTTACATTGGGACTTCATGACACTAGTATACTACTTAATCTCTTAGAGCAGGAAATCTGGACAAAGCCATAAAAAAGGGGAACAAAGGCCCAAAAACAGGAACGATTTTTTAAATATTACTCTTACAAACTTAGAAAGTTGATAGAATTACAAGTTTTGCATTAACATGAATTTTCTGAAGGATATGCAGTCTGAAACTCAAAGGTCTGTCATTATTTTCAAATGCAGTATTTTATGATTTACCACTAATTTGCCAGAAAACCAGAATTTTGTGAAAAATGGACCAAAAATATGAGGCCAAAATCTGGACATTCTGCAAAAAGCTGTACAGTTGAGAGGTATGGACACTAGCAAATGCTGGTATAACTATATTTTAGTGTAAACATCCAGCTAATAAACAGTGGTGATTTCATCCATTTATCTGTGCACTGTCTCAGTTGTACCTCAAAATGGTTGTGTGGCACTTGTGATTCAGGCAGTGATGTTAAACTTGTGATCTTGTGTAGTTATTTGAAATCCATCCATTACTACACAGATTGTATATCATTGTTATTCTGACTGTACATGTCACTGACACTGTTGTCAAATTTGCTTTGTACACATATAGATGTTGATTTCTCTTTCTGAAAAGCAGGGCGATTTTTCACATATTGATGCTTTTCTTCAGAGTAAGGATGAGATTTGTTTTCATGTTCCTTACATAACATGTAGGAAATGTTGGAAGTGTTATCCTTTGGCACTAGGGAATGAGCCAACATGCTGTCTGTTGCTGATGTATTACAGTAATTACAGGCACACATATCCCTTGAAGAAATAACATGATGTAATGCCTTCACACAACCACATATGTCACAGTTGTACTGACATTTCTACCACTGTACATTCCTCCTGCAAAATATAATCCATTGTCTGCTGTCAAATGCTCATGTGCTCAACATCCATATCCAATGCCTATTAGCATTATTGTGCCTTATACTGTAATGCATTAATGAGTTGTACCATGGTTATAATCTGTCAATTTACATAGTGAGAGTCCTTCACAATCCCTTTCACTTCAGAGATTGTTTACCACACATACATCTGATGTAATAAGTTAGCACAAGTGGATTGTCATACTAGTTGTAAGCCTTCCAGTGTGGCGCTTATAGTTCATCCAAATGTCATTAGTCAGTAGAGTTGTATCACTTGCTGATCTAGCTATTTGTATCCACTTTTATGTTGGACAGTGATATATCATCACAGGTTGAGATTGCATGGCAGTGAAATGGCCATTCGGGGCACATTGTGCTGTGAGTGCTCTTGTGGCACATGCATGGAGTACTGACTTGTATAGCATACCTTCACAGATAGACTGGTGTTCAGTTCTGGAACAGGATGTGTCCTACATGATGAAAAAAGCTTTCTTGTAAAAAATGCAGTCATAATGTAATACTCAGTGTTGTGTGAACAATAACATGTGGCTAATTTCCTGCATTGTGAACAAATCAGTTTGTTCATATTACAGTCATACCTCCTATGTTAACACTCACATTCAGTACAGTTATTTGTGACTGCCTCCATTGCTATCTCATGTGGCACATGCAGCTGATACTGGTGTCTGGAGAGAGCCTAGTATAATAGGTAGGTCTATATTATATGTTCGAAGTTTGAAAACTTTGAATGTTAAATAATCAAATTTAAATGTTCAAAGTTTCAAACATCGAACATATAAAAAAAACAAAAAAAAAACAAATGGAACTTACCTGACTAGTGTAACTGGGGGGGGGGGCAAGCCCCCCTGCACCCCCCATGTGGGGGGCTGTGCCCCAATACACCCTGTTCTTTAAATATACCAACTCCAAGACTGCACTACAGTGCAATAACTCTGAGACTGCACTATATTGTGGTAAAGGGAAGATTTCCCTTACTGCACTGTAGTGCAATCTCGGAGTTGGTATATTTAAAAAGTGGGGGGTAAGGGGGGTACTGGGGGATTTGCCCCCCTGCCTACAGCCGTTAGTTTTTTTTTTTTTATTATATGTTTGATGTTTGAAACTATGAACATTTAAATTCAATTATTTAACGTTCAGAGTTTTCAAACTTCGAACATATAATATAGACCCTAATAGGCAGGGGTTTGAATCTATTTACATTTGTCTGTCAGACAATAGTGGCTTACAGTATGTACACACAAAGGACCTTTTTCAGGAATTTGCATGCCATGAAGGGCATCAATACACCTTTTATTATATGATAGTGCTGTACACCCTTTGAGGGTGTTCTTCCTTACATGGCTGATGTGCATATGTCAGTGGCACCCATGATTGTTATGCATCTATCTTTTCAGGCAGGTGTTCAAAAATGACATGGTGCAAACATTTCATAGGGTGATCCTTGTTCATATGCATTTCCTATTTACAAAATAATTATGCTCTGCATTGCATGTATTCTTATAGATTTGTTTAATACTGCAGTTGTTTCTGTCATACAGCTTAATGGCAGATGTGTGATTCCATAAATGTTCTTACTGTATGGCATGCTGCAGTACCATCAGAAACTTAGACTGGTCCTGTGTTACAATACCTTTTATTGTGTTGCTGCTGTTGAATTACTGTTCGGTAACTTTTCCCTGTAATTGCATGCGAGCATGCCCAGTATTCATTTGTCAGACATGTTTGCAAATCAGCAATGACAAAACTGGACTCCTAATATGTCATTCACTGTCTTGTCATTTGTTACTTTTGTATGCTGTTTGTTATTAGATTGGCATGTAGCAGTTACATAACCACACAACACTTGCTTGTTTTTTACATGCTCGTAGGTGATGAACCCCTTTCCTATTGGTGCCATTGTGATTTGTTTACATAAACATAATAACTTCTGAGTCACCTGACATTACAGCTGTAAGATCCTTTTTTCCTTGTGTATACATGATGATATGGATAGTACATTGGAGCTGTCAGCCTGTATACATAAATTTCCAGTATATACATCCTTTCATGTAATAACTGCATTCTATGCATTCATCCCTTGAGGTATCCTCTGCCCTTGCTAAATGTTATCTCAAGTCAGCATTTAAGTAACTTGTATATCACGTTTTCACTCCCCTGTGTTACACTGCAGCTTTATGTCCTTATCAGATCCTTCATTAGTATGTCAGGATGACGTAGTGGTGCAGCGGTAGCATTGTCACCTCACAGCTAGAGATTCTCTGGTTTGATTCTTGGCTGGGGTGCCTTCTGTGTGGAGTCTGTATGTCCTACTTGCATTTGTGTGGGTTTCTTCTGGGTGCCCCCATTTCCTCCCACATTACAAAGACATGTGGCTGTAGTGTTTCTCCCTGGGGTCTCCACTGAAAATTGGCTTTGTTCCAAGTTGGACTTTCCCGGTAAACAAATGTTAAATAAATAAAAATGTCCTTATTATTTATGTGTCTAACTGAGGAATTGTCATTCACATTAATTATCATTACATCATTGTTGCAAGTTTTATATCGGAAATGCTTCTTATAAATCTTTGTCACATTTGCCTGTTGCATATAAATGCACTTTAAACATCTCCCCTCTTCAACATTACAAAATCATTGTAACACAATTTAAGTGTAACAGTTCCCCATTTCATGTCCCCTCATTCTGTTTTGTTTCCCTGTACTTGCCCTTGATATGTTTGGACTACATTGCATGCTTGTATCTGAGCAAAGCCTATATGTCATCCATTTTGCTTAGATTCTGTGCTTGGGACTGCAAGCACTTTTCCATGTCTGTGAACACTATTGCTGCCCAGGAAAATTATATGCAAGGGTGTGATGAGCAGCATTCATATTTGATTAGCACTGCTGGGATCATACTAACATGCTTACATTATGTAGGCACAGCACAGTGATTACGATTGTTAATGAAGCCCAGGGATTGTCTTTTCTGTCTATCGGAGTATAGTTATTTTCAGCTTAATCAGCATCCCTGAAGTAGCTGTTACAGATTTCTCTGCAAAACAGGACAGTGCCAGTTTTATAGTATGGAAATGTATGTACCATCTTAATAGACAGAGGTGAGTCAAAATGGGTAAGCACCTTATGTTCAATGTTTTAACTTCTTTTTTAAACACATTTATTACATTATTGCTTATGATATAGGAAAACATACATTAACAGAACAGAAAACAAAGCATATTAACATTTTTCCATTTCCATACATGATAGATCACATATGATTTTTTTTCTTTCTTATGGTCAAACATTACATAAATTGTTCAATTCCTACCTTCCCTGAAACATCACTCCTCCTCTTGAACATTGTTCTGTATGTATTGTTACCCAGATTTCCATTTATTTCTATATAATTTGCTCCTTCTTTTTTTAAAGATCCAACTTCCATTTCTGTTATCTCTTTTACAATATTCAGTACTTCACGTACAGTTGATTTACACTTTGATTTCCATTTTGTAGTAATTGCTTTTTTGGCAGCCAACAGAATTAAACTTAACAAGGCCTTACCATGTCTAGGCAATTCAGATCCTGCGTCCCAGCTCAAAAGAATAATTTCCTTAGTTACAGCCATTTGTTCACCCAATATTTCTGACAAAGTACTCTGTAGTGATTTTGTTAAATCTGCCAACTTGTTACACTTCTAAAAATATATATTCCCAATTAACTCTTTCTTCCCCACCATAACTTCAACATTTGCTATCTACCTGAGGAACATTTCTTTGACACATGGTAATATCTACATCTAACTGCACTTGTGGTATTTTTTGAGGTATACACATTTGGAACACATCCTCTACTCTGCCTTATGAAATGCATACTATATGTTTTTTCTTTCAGCCACACATCCACAATATCAAATTCCTTCTAAAAAATGCCACTCAGTTATGTAAATCAAAAATCTTTTAGCCTATCTTGGACATTGTGCTCTTGTGGCATTCTCATTATACTGCCAGTATAACATCTTAGTAGCAATGCATATTTGGAGTTCCTTGAGTACACGGTCCATTACTTGTTACTAAATTGCAGGTACAGATACAGTGGAATAATCCTTTATACTTTCTAATTTTAAACACTTCTTAGAAATAACTTATGTTTCTATTTTTGCAATACTAATTTTCTAGAACTGCTTTCCTCCTGTCAGAGATTCCAAATAGTATTCCATTTTTGGCATGGGATTCTTCCCATTCCTTAATACTGGATAGATAGTAGGTTTGACATTTCTGTTTAACCAAGCATCCTAATTTAACTTTCCTCAACACTGTGGCACTTCACTGCTTTTAGTGAATTTCAGGACAGCATTTTAATCATACTCTGTAATTATGCTTACAAATTTAACTCTTTTTAGTAACACTAGCTTTGCTTCTGGTGATAAATAGAATTCTTATCTCAAATGAGTTTCCACTGTCCTTTAGCTATTATTTGCAGGTCCTTAATGCAATTCTCTGCAGATCTCTGTAGGAGACCTGTATGAAAGTGCAGCTGAAGCTGCACAGCAAGGGAAGAAGAAGGATGGTGCAGTGGTGCAACTGTAGCATTTTTCGCCTCACCGCAAGAGGTTCTCTGGTTCGATTCTCGGCTGGACTGCCTTCTATGCAGAATCTGCCTGTCCTCCCTGCATTCATGTGGATTTTTTTCTAGGTACTCCAGTTTCCTCCCATGTTACAAAGTCATGCTTCTGGAGCATTTCACCCCAGGTCTCCACTGAAAATTGGCTTTGTTCCAAGTTGGACTTTCCCAGTAAACAGATGTTAAATAACTAAATAAAAAAATAAAAAAAGTAGGAAACAGTGTAACCCTGATGCAGGCAATGTTGTGGTGTGATGGGCAAAGAAGAAAATGATCTGAGGGAAGACCTGCTTGACATAATAGAGATGGATAAACATATTAAGATGAAAAAAGTGATTACAAACTATAAATAAGACTCAGAATATTAGAAGATTTGTAAAACAGATGAACACAGTAATCAGGACTATTATAACAGATTCATGTGATGTAACAGAAATAAATAATATGCATTTACTCTGCAGCCAAACTAATTACAATCAAAATGTTGCCACAAAGTCATAGAGTAACAAAGGAAAAGAAGAGAACAAGAAGAATGCTGCAATGGAAGCATCAAATACAGAAAATTATACAATGACTGGCAATTAATATTCTAAAACGAGCATGCTGATTGGCCAGCTCAACCAACGTGCCTGTGGTAAATCCCAGACTATACTATCGGAAAAAGGTCTGGTCACCCGGACTGTTTTCCGTTGATATATTCTGTCAGTTTTTATTTTTACAGTTGTTTTAGAAAATAAATAAATATGTAGTCCAGACTCTGGACATATGAGAGACAGTATGGAGAAAATACAAGTAAAAATCAGGTACGTTATTTAAAAATAAAAGACATGTACCTGATTCCCCTTGTATTTCCTCTATTCAGTCTCTCTCCTAACTGCCCCAAACTTTTTTTTTTTTAATTAAAAAAAAAAAAAAAAAAAAAAAAAAGAAAAACGGAGCAACGGAGATCTTTTTTCCATTGCTTACTTTCCAAAAAGCACTGATGTACTGGGTATGTGTAGGAATGCAAGTCCCAAATGCATGCACAGTAGATCAGCTAAATTAACTATGAGATGTCCAGTGGCGGAAGGGCAGCAAGCCAACATTATACAAAGACATTATTTAAGAAAAGTATGTTTTTTTTTCTTAAATAATGTCATTGTATAATAGCAATAACCCAACACTGGGTGTGGGTAATGCTAGATTTACCCACGGTTGGCTTTGTTTGCCCACTCGGGCTTTGACCTCGTGACCAAACCACACCAACCGTGGGTATCTCTAGCATTACCCACACCCAGACATGGGTTATTGCTTAAGTATAATACAATTAAGGCAAGAAATATCACTGTTAGGAGAATATAGAAAAAGTAACAGATCATCAAAAATACTTAAAAAAGATAGAGATGGTAAAAGTAATGCACAGTATCAAAACAGACTAGGAGTTATCATTGATCAGTACAAGCAGAAAAAAAACAGGAGATATGCAAATAAGTGTAAAGGAAAGTGCAAAATAGTCAATTCATTAATGACCCAAAAAGGTTTTATAGAGAACTGGGAAACTAAGCAAAATGAATAGAAATGCCACTGAAAAAAAGAAAAAGTAGGTACCTTACAGAGAAGTACTATTTATGAAGATCTTGCTGAACATAACAACATATCAAAGATGTATAACCACAGTCACAAATAAAGAGCCAGTGATTACCTTTAGTTGTATTTAATGAAAAAACACATCCAAAAAGACACAGTCTGTACTCCAATAAAAAACAATGAATTTTACCAATTTTCTCTGCCTTGTTGTTAAAACACAAATTAAAATCACATCCAGAATAAAAAAGACACCATAGCAGTACATAGTAAATGATTCTCTCTCTCTAGCACCTCGGCTTAACAGCCTTTACAGAGTATACTTCTGGTCGCCATTCTTTACCTTATATACTGTGTTTGCCAAACAATTATTCAATTAAATACAATTAAATATAATTAATCCCACCCCTTATTAAAGAAAGCATTTACAGTAGCATTCCCTATTTAGCCCTATTGGAAGGAAAAAGCATAAATTGCATAGAGACATTAGAGATTACGATCATAACCAGGCACTCGTAATCTGAACCAATCAGCACAAACAATGTCATTGAGTGAGGTTTCAATAGGAGGAAGGAAGAAGAAACTCCAGTGGCAATGTCTCCACTGCAGGGAGTTATTCTTCATTTGTTACAGGGGACAATGAGGAGGAAAATCATTTCCCCGGGTTACTGGAGGTGAGAAATCCAGATTATTTAACCAAAACTTATCGTGAGCCAGAGAGGAATAATAAGAAAAGGTCTAGAAACTACAACTATGGACTTGATAACTATGGGGAATATCACCCCAATTCTCAGACAATTAAAAGAGGCAAGTGGCACTAGTATAAATATAAATAGCCAAGAGAACTATGTAGTTAATTTGTCAAATTGTGTTTTATCTGTAACACATTTAGCAGTACTAAATAAGGGTTTAAAATGTATACCCACAGCTTTTCCAAGAGTTCATGAGTTAAAATGTGAAATACTTAAATTCATTAGAAAATTGAATTTGAGTGTTTTTGCCCAAAATTATAATTTTTGTAATGAAAATAGTATAGGAAACAAATCTGATTTAAGTGATGACAGTTTCCACTCGTGTTTCAGACTTTGAAATGGATGCATATTGTAATTTGGGGTCTATATTATAACACCGAAGTCTAAAAACATTGAATGTTATAATATCAACCCCATTCAGTTGAAACACCAGAAAACCGAACAGTCAGAATAGCAAATGTTTTCCCTGGGAAAAAATTTGCTGTTCCGACAAACATACACACAACTGAAGCACACCAAAATAAAAAATCCACACACATACACTTCACAAAACCCTACACTAAACCAGACATACACCACTAGCTACCTACTTACCTTAACACAACCCTAACCCTAAGGTCCCTAACTATCGCACACTCACCTTACCCGCTCCCTAACCCTAACTCACCAACCCCACCCTAACCCTCATGTCCACACAATCGCGCATTTACCTGACCCATGCCCTAACCCTAACTCACCTAACCCATGCCCAATCGCACACTCACCTTGATTTACACACTTACCTTACCCTGGTCCGTAACCTTCACTCCACAGTTGAGGAAATAGCGAAGCTGCAGAAATGGCCCACTGAATACTTTCCCTAGGAAAGTATTCGGTGTTCTGCAGCTTCACTATTTTAAGCGTTCGCTCTACTGGGTTCGATATTATAACATTCGAAGTTTTTGAACTTCGATGTTATAATATAGACCCTGTAAATTGTATACAGAAAATGTATCATATAAAAGTGATTTCATGCTTGTTTGTAGGGATGATAGTATCTAGCAGTTTTCTAATGCATTACAATTTGCAGCTGAAAAAGAATGTGGTAAGGTAAAAAGGTCCAAATGGGATTTTAAATATAATCTGACCAAAGCAGAATGGTTACGTTTGCAAAAATTTTATCAAAATAGAGAGCTTATTTTTAAACCATCTGATAAAAGGAGTAAATTAGTAATATTGAATTACATGCAATATTTAAAAAATGTGCTTTACCCATTTAAGTGACAGAGATGTTTATGCATCAGTAGGGATGGATAGTTATTCAGAAGCAGTAGCCATGTATAAAGAGCTATTAATGAAAGGATTGAGATTAAAGTATTTCTCTCATGAAGAGTGTTTAAAAGATTTGCAGTCAAAGAGAACATGATGGCTTACTTCTTTTGTGTTCCAAAAATACATAAAAGTATGGTGGATCCACCTGGATGTCCCATAGTATCAGCATGTGGGTACTTTACATGCAATTTAGCCCTGTTTTTACATACTTATTTGAGGACAGAGGTAGAAAAAACTGTCTTCATATATAAAACATTTGTTTGACCTTTTAGATAAAATAAAGAAGATGGAGTGGAAAGAGAACATGTTCTTCCTAGTTATGCTATAGTCAGTCTGTATACCAGTATAGAACATGTCCATGGCCTGGAAGCTTTGTTCTACTTTCTAAAGGATAAGACACATTATGTTTCAGAATTGATTAGTTTCTGTTTTAGTCATAATATTTTTTAATTTAGTGGAGAGCTATATAAGAAATTAAAGGGAACTGCTACGGGGGCTGGTTTTGCCCCCATCTATGCTAACCTCTTTATGGGGATGTTTGAGAATAAATGTATCTATAATAAAACCTTTTTTAAAAAGTATGTTTGACAATATTATAGATACATTGATGACTTGATTTTTATATGTGAAGGTGGGAGGGATGAGGTGGAAACTTTTCTTCAAGGAATACAAAGTAATCATTATAATATTAAATTTGATGGAATCCAAAAAGGAATGAAATTCCACTTCCTGGATATAGTATTAAAAGGTACCATGAACAATAAAATCCAAATGGGTATACATAGAAAGTTTGAGGAAAGTTGCCATATTTTACTTGGTGATAGTTGTCACCCCCATACGATCAAATCTATCCCCTATGGGGATATTTTAAGAATTAAGAGGTTGTGCAGTGTAAAGCAGGACAGTGATACGGAAATAAGTAAAGCAGTAAAAATGTCTATAGATAGGGGTTATGATATAAAGTTAGTGGAAGAAAGTAAAGAAAAAGCAATAATGGGCAAAAGGTTTGGAAGAATTCAGGTAGATTGGTAAAAAAAATGTGAAATACAAAAATTAATTTTTGTAATGAAATACATAGGGCAGGATTCACGCAGCCTCCGTGTAAGAGTTATAACTCTTACACGGAGGCTGCAGTTAAACGGAGTGATGTCAGCATGCTCTGCATATTCATGAGAGCATGCTGAATCACACCTAAGGCTAACACGGTCCATGTAAGACAGTAGGGGGCGTGTCCGTAGGGCGAGCCCTGTAAGCGGACACGCCCTCAGAAGAGTAAAAGTGCCCAAAGTAAACACCCATGACAGAGTCCATGGAAATGTGAATAAACACAACACATGCCCCCACAGACTACGAACATAAAATGTACAAATGAACATCTCATAATTTTTTTTTAAATTGTAAAGATGTTTAACCGTGAGTGCGCTCGTTTGCGCGGGCATGCCCGTAGCACAGCCACAGTTAGCAGTCAGTGGGAAAGCATATAAGAACTAAATATGCAAAGTAAGCCAAGAAGCAATAGCGTAGCGGTAGAGATGTTGGCTGAAGAGCAGGCATTCATGGTTCGAGCCCCCACAACATAAATTTTTATTTGTAGCAAAATATGCACGAAACAAGTCCCTGACGTAAACATAAAATCACATTTTATGTAAAATGTAATGAAATAGCCCATTTATATTGAAGAAATGTGAGGTAACAAAACAATAAAAAATGCCAGATGTGCCCATAGCTGAGCTACAGTTTAATAGGGTGAGTGCATCTGCCCGTAGGTGAGCAGTGGTTTAACTGGTGCAAAATGAGTGCCTGTAGTTGAGCAGTGGTTTAACAGGTGCAAAATGAGTACCCGTAGCTGAGCAGTGGTTTAACACGCTGAAACTATGTGCCCCTAGCTGAGCTGAGTGTAATATGCGTGCTGATAGCCAAATGAGGCTTAAACCAGCGTACCCCGTTTGCGTGGAGCTGCGCACCGCGCAAACAAGTTAACCGACGGGCAACATTGAGCAAGCTGTATCAAAACTGCCTTTACACAGACACACCCCTCAGCTTGTCTAGACAGTCATAAAAAATAAAAAGTAGTGGCCAGGTTCGAACCCAGGATACTATACACCATAGTCAAGGTACTGAACCACTAAGCCATGACAGCAGTACCTCTAAATGCAATAATAGCAAATATATAGGAATGAATACAAACTGGAGCATGACAATGGAGGTTCAGTGAAGTTGATACAATTCCAAAATGGCCAATCACAGATATGTGCGGGAAAAACGGCTTATATAAGCCCCATAGGCAGGAATACACAGCATAAACGATTGTAGAACTGACTTGCAGCCAGAATGAAAGGAGTAGGTGAGGGTAGTTGCTTTCGAGCACAGAGGTGGGGCATTGAGGAGTCCAGGTACATGGTCTGGCTCCTAGTCCACAATCATGAGGCCCAACTCATGCAGGGCCAGGTCCTGTGGGGAACATATAGGGCTGAGGCGTGGGACCGGTTGGCTCATGATCTCACCAGTGCCACAGGGATTCCAAGGACTGGTGAGCAGGTCCATCACCACCATGCGGACCTGAAGAGATGCAAGCAGGAGCAATTGAGCCTTTGGATCCAGGAGGCCCGGCAAATGCCCAATGCCCCACTACTGAGTAAGTTACATTTAATTATGTATGTAAGAAATTAAACTAGCTGATATTATGGAGATGTGAATTCCAATATTACTTCATTTATATTACAGCTGCAGGTGTCCGTCCTGCGAACCGCAGTGCCTATGGCGATAGGCTGGTGCGGTTGCACCACCAGGCAGGTCAGTAATCCACTCCCAGTAACTGTAAAGAAATATAAAAGTATGACAGTTAGCAAAAGAGTGCAGTGTAGTCACTAAGTAATAAAATGTGCAAGTAACAGTGTAAAAGTGTTTGCAAGTATTCGCTTGATTACAAAAGTGTGTTGCAGTCTATAATCCAAACAGAAAAATGAAAATGTCTGACATAAATTCTGAAATAAAGATGCCCCACCTGTAAGAAAATAGTACACAACCTGCAGCAGGCTGAAAAGTACAGCTGCAGAAGATGATGAAATCACATGTGTGAAATACATGTCAATAAAGCCTAGAAGTAAGTACCATCCTGAATAGTAAAATGAAAACAAGTGAGAGAGTGTGAGAAAGTGTCATGAATCCAGCAATACAGTAGTAATAACCCCTGAATAAAGTATACTGCAGTCAGTACAGAATGAAATGCATGTGAGAATCAAAACCAAACAGCGAAATCTGTTCAAAGTGTTGCTGCATCTGGAATGTGTATCCCAAAATCTGGATATGTTGCTCTCAGTCTACAATATGCAGATATTATGATTGTCTGATATACCAAACATCCACACCTGTCTATAGCTATATAAAGCAAATGTAGCAGGATGATGTACCTGAACAAAGCTAGATATGAATGTGTATGAAGAACAATAAAATGTATATTGATGTTGCAGTAACAGTCCTATCACCAAGTTGAAGTAGTTATCATATAGGAAACTGTAGTTAGAACAGTAGTGTGTATATATGTGCAGTTATTAGAAATTTACAGCATATGTATTGGTATTCGAAGGTGTTAATATTATTTTCTTCACCCCACCCTATAACCACATATAACCCATTCCACGTGAAAATGGTATGTGCAATCACAATTAACACCCTGGACATTTGTCCTGTTGGGTCATATATATTTGCATGTCCGTTGATGCATCTGCCCTGTTCATACATCCAAACCTGATGGCCTGTTGCCATCAATCAACCCTGCATGTTGTTGGACTGTGTATTGCTGTTCAAATTATGCATGTGTTATGCTCGCTGTTCAATGATGTGAATATCTGGGTGTTTGGTTAATGGAAATACTAATGCATGTTGTTACAACTAATTGTGAATGGTATTATATGTCACTAACCCAAACTGTCATGACATAATGCAAAACATAGGACCACAGGGAAGGCGGGTTCCAGCGGACCCACCTCTCCCACCTCAGCTGGCGAGTGCACCTGACACTAGTGCCCAGTCTGGACCCTCCTCCGGTGGCCCTGTGCCACCTGTGGGTGGAAGCGCTGCAGGGGATGGGGCTCGTCCCCCCTCTGCAAGCGTGGCCGGAGGAGAACCACCACTCACCCTCCATAGCATCTGGACTGTGGTGCGTAGGGAGATCCGGGACTCTGTTCTCGAGCCCCTACACCAGCTTGAGGCACAGATGGCACAACTTATGGGCATGCCTGTTGCCCGGCCTACACAGCCCCCAGCACAGCCCCGTCCTGGGCAGTGAAGGAACAGTGGCAACTGCCTATGGGTGGGGATATCAGTTCCACTGTTGCCATCTGTGGGCTCATGGGCTCTTGATATCCAAACCTCCATCCCTGTCAATTGTGTAACCCCCCCACACATGTCATACACTGCCCCTGTATGCGTCTTGTTTGTCTTGTCTGTTGACCTACCCAACCTACCTCCCCAGCTATACCAACTTCCTTCCCAGTGAAAAATTTTAAAAAAAACCAAAACAGGAAATCTGTTCAAAGTGTTGTGCATCGGGTGTTATCCCAAAAACGGGATTGTTGCTCTCACTGCTTTTTTTTTTTTTTTTTTTTTATTTTTTTTTTTTTTTTTTTTTTTTTCTTTTAACTTTTTTTTTTTTTTTTTTTTTTTTTTTTTTTTTTTTTTTTTTTTTTTTTTTTTTTTTTGGGGTGGGGGGGGGGGGGGGGGGGGGGGGGGGGGGGGGGGGGGGGGGGGGGGAGGGGGGGGGGGGGGGGGGGGGGGGGGGGGGGGGGGGGGCGTTAGGGGAAAATTTTTTTTTCCCTGAATTTCCAAAATTTCAATGCAACTTTAAACAATGAAGGTTTTGTTAAAAAGCAGTTTTGGGAAAAACTAAAAGGGTTCCCCGGCCCCTTCCCATTGGGTTTTTTCATTTCTTAAAAAAATTGGGGTTCAGGTAACCCTGAGGGTTTGGGGGTTTTCCCAAACCCCAATTTCCCATCCGGAGGTTGGAACCACCTTTCACCCCTGCTTGGGCCGGGGGCAAAATTTGCAGCCGTTCCCCCCAAAAAAACCCCGGGGCATTCCAACCCAGGTTGGAAACGTTCTGTTAAATTTGCCAGGGGCTCTTTCAAAAATTGTTTTTAAAAAATTAACAGTGAAAATTTTTTTTGGGTTTTTGTATCCCCAAAACTTCAGAATAAATTCCTACCCGGGCCCAAATTATAGTTGGGTAACAAAACAGCCCCATTGCTTTGGGGCCCTTGTGGAATAATTCTTAATTACAATATTTTAGGTTTTACTTTTTAATTTTTAAAATTAAATAAATAATTTGTGGGGGGCCCAACCACACAGGGGGGGAAAAATAAGTTGTTTCCCACGTTTTCTGGGGAAATTTTTTCCCCTAAAAGAAAAGTGTCCAAGTGCCCCAACTTGGGGGCTTTGCCACCCACCTACCCCCCTATAAAACTTCCTTCCCCTGAAACCTCATAAAAAAAAAATCTGCCCACAATTGAAATGCGGGCCCCATTTCAACCATCACATGGAAATAAATTTACCTTTTAAAAAGATTTTGTTAACAAAAGAAAGTCACACTTCTAAAAAAAGGGGAAAGAAAAGGGCAGGGTTTAAAAACAAAAAAAAAAAAAAAAAAAAATTTTTATTAATTTTGTCCATCATTTCCAAAAAAAGGGGAGAGAAATGAAAAAGGGGTTTAGGGTTTTTCCCAAGTGCCCCCCAAAAAGGCAAGGTTTAAATCTAAGGGGTGCCTTTAATTTTTTGCGGGTCCAAAAAGGGAAAAAAATAAAATTCCCATCTTTTACCCAACCTGGACATTGGTGAACCCCAAGCCATGCTTAAAAATTGTTTTAAAAAAACAGAAAAGGGAGAAGTAAAAGGGGAAAAGGGGGAACAAGGGAAGAAATTACCAAAACCCCCAAACGGGAATTTAATTGGGGTTTACAGACAGCAGCAAAGGTTGGTATTTTAGGTAATAAGTCTTAAATGTCCATTTTTTTGAATTTCATAATTTTAAAAATTTTAATTTAAAAAGGGGGGATGCTTTGATCATTCCAAAAACCGGGATTGGGGTCACCCCTGAATCTGGGCTTTTTAAAATCACCGGTTTGGGTGGAGGCCCCATACAAAGGGCTGTAAAATTTAACCTTTGGGGGGAAAAGGGAAACTGCACAAACCCCCGGGGTGCAGAATTTGCCCAAATCGGTTTTGGTGGGGTTAAAAGGTTGATTTTAAACATAACCCTAAAAATTTTTGCATTTGGGGGGAAGGCCGGGGGAAAAAACCCATATTTTCCCCCTTTCCCCAGAGGGTGGCCCAGAGAGAGAGTGGAAGACCAGTGCGACCACAGATCCCTTCCCTTAAATTTGGTCTGCTCTTTTGAACCTCCTGCTATTTTTATCAATTGCCTTGTTGGGGTCCACCAAGGATGCCAAACCCTTTGTCATAGGGTTGGGTTGAAATGTTGTGAAAGCCAGCAATCTGTGGGATGTGGGTAAGCATTTCAAAGGGGCAGCTTTTTGGGGGCCCCACTGGCCCAGTGTCTGCAGGTACCATTCATCCTAACAATGAATAATTCAACACAACATATCAAAGTAGTCACTGTGCTTGGTGGGGGTGGGAATGTTATCCAGGCAGTAATTGTGCCCAAAATACACTAGGGGTGGTCCCCAATCAGTACCTTGGGATAACCCCAGAGTGAGGTTGTGCTTGGACCCCCTGGTGTGAGAGGGGGCTACTATGTTTTAATGTGGAGGATTTTTGCACATGTTGGTGGCACTGTTTGGATGTATGTTTTATCCCCCCAGACACACACATGAACATAGGGAAAGTGTGTTATCCTACACTGAGTATCATGTATAGAGTGTCCCATATATTGCTGACAAGTTGCTTTCCTTTTTGTTCTCTTCCGGGGAGTGGCATGTACAATCCCCCTCTCTGCACGGAAGGGGGGGTAACCAAGCCTGGTGAGGAGTATGCAACTGTTTTCCGACCATCAAATCACAGGGGGGCTCACTGGGCAAGCCTTGTCCTGGGGTAAATGAATTGCACACATAACAGGACTATGGCGGTGTTGGTGATTTAATCAGAAATGTCCATCACTTGGGATATACGGGAACGGTTGCCCAGGAGGTGGGGAGCCACCATCCCCTCCCCAGTGGAGGGCTATTAAGGGTTTTGTGGCTACCCCCGAACGCCAGAATACACCTGCACATATGGGGGTGGATAACACTACATGAGATCAGGAAATTTGCCATATTTTTGACTGTTCTGTACCTGTTGTTTTCATGTGTAAGGTTGTCCTGGGAGTAGGTCACAAGTTGTGCATTTTGATATGGCAATATCAGCAGCTGACGGTGAAAGGGCCTGGTGTATGCATTTACAGACAAGGGACAGGGGCCCCAATTAACCCAATTTCTCGGGCCCCCTCGGGTTACAGCAACAGGCCACCAGGGTGGTGGAAAAATCCCAAATGGAAAGGCTATCCTAGTGTTGTGGCTCGGGCCCCATTGTCAGGGGTGGCCCCAGGGGCATGGGCATCCCGGTATTGCCTTGTCCACTTGATGTTGCATTTTGATGTGTGGGGGGTGTGATGTGGCCTTGTATGTTCATTGAATTGGCATTTCCAGTGAGTGTAGGGCATGTGTGCTGTCTTTGGGGATTGGCAGTGCCCCATGTAAACCCATTTGCAGGTCCCCGGTGAAAGGCGGTCATGTGTATGTGTCATTTTGCCTGTGTGCTTTTCCAGTGTATCAGTGTCCCTTGTGTGTATGTTGTGTGCAGTGTCCTGGGGCATGTGTGCATGGGGCATGTGTCCGGGTCATTTTGGTGGCATGTAAATGTTTTTCCTTTTCCCCCCCACGGTTTCTGGTGTCCCTTGGTGCCTGGCAGGCCCTGTTTCTGGCCCCAGGTCTGGTAATGTGTTCTGTGTAAGGGTCAGGGGTGTGGGGGGTCTCCCTTTGGTCACCAAATTTGCAGTAAAAGTGTAACCCCATCATTGCAACAGTCATTGCCGTCATTCCCATTTTTCCCTAGGTGTGGGGTCAGTGGGCATTGCCCGGGTAATGTGGTTCTGTGGCAATGCCCCCACAACAATGGGCAGGGTCCGTTCCCACGGGTTTCCCCTGGGTTCTCTGGGGTCCTGGGCAAACTGTCTGGCAGATGTAAAGAGGTCTGTAATCATGTTTGGGCTGTCATGGGCACAGGGTATAAAAGGAAACCCAGACAGGGTCTGAGGGGGAGCAGGGGGCCCCCATACAATTTGGGAAGGGATGCTTTTAAATTTAAGCAAAAGGGCTTGGGGGACATATTACAGGTTCCAAAACCAAAATGTCCATGAGCCGGGGCAATGGGGGGGTTTCGGCTGCGTATCCAGAAACAGCAGCAGCTGGCGGGCGGTGACAACGGGCCCCAACCCCCCAGTCCCAGCAGCCCCAGCAATGCTGGGTCTGTGCCATGGGAACCCCCAGGAGACCACCCCGGCTCTGGACAGCCCCAACAGGGACCTGTGTCCAGTCAACCCCCCCGTTTCAAACAGACCCAGTCTGGCTTAGCTGGATACGGTCCAAAGCACCCCCGGGGTACCGTGTCCGTGCCCACAGACACTGATCTGTATGACCTGCCAGGTGCAGTCTGTGGCTGTCCAAAAACCCCTGTATATGGCAGCCATGAGGTGGAACTGTGCCCATGCATACACACATGCGAAATGTTAACACCTGGGGGTACCACAACACACACTACCAACAGTCCCCCACCCTGTACTGCCCCTCACCAACACACATACACACACATGTCAATTGGTGGTATCAGTGGCAGACTCAGGCATACCTAATTCACACCCGGGCATATGATGACACTGTGCCACCTCGGGCAATGTCCAACAGCATTGCGGAACAGGTAAACAGGTTTGATGCACAGGGTGACTACATAGAAGTGTATTAGTAGTATCATGTTGGTAACAGTACAGTGTGCTGATATGACTGTGTGTATATCCCAGCATGCCGGGCATCTGTATGAATGTCCTGAATTGTTATCTGCACCCATATTACCAAAGTGTAACAGCTGCACATAATTGCATGCGGTGGTAAGGATGTCAACAGATAGCCCATACATGGGTAGCACAGGGGAAGCAAGGTAGTGATATGCAATGTGGACATGTACAGTAATGGTGTCAAGTTGCCCACATGCAATGTGGATGTTGCGGATATGTGTGCAGTACCAATGTAATCCAAATCAAAATTTAAATTGACATAATATCAGTTCTACCATGGGCATCTGGCTGTGTATTCCTGGGTACATGTTGATAGTCCTACATATTTGCTTTTTATTTACTGTTAGTGTTACCCTTCTTTGTTGTACAATAAACTACTTCCAGCCCTGCTTACTGTAGCTTTGTTTGCATGCATGTTCACGGGGTTCCCTGGAACACTGCTTCACCTGCAATGCAGAGTTACAGTGCTTCTGTGGACCCCTAGTGACATCTGCATAGCGGATAATGTAAGTTTACACATAAAGCGTCACTGTCGTCCTTTTTGGTTGCCTGTGACACATTGCACATGTCTTACCTGGCATTTCCCCCGGTGCAGTCATATATGCCAGTGCTATGAAACAGTAGCAGTACCCCCAAAATACACCCTTCAGTATGTTGTTCCCCATTGGCCCTATGTGTTGGTACTAAATGGCAATCACACTACTAGGGTAGCATGTGCAAAGGTAACCTGTGAATCATCTATGGTCCAGTTGTGGTTTAGGGAGTCATGTGGCAATGTCACAGCTCCCAAATGAGGTAAACCATCCCCCTTCCAGGAAGCAAAAATGGGGGGATGCCACCACATAGCCAATCGGGGGACTGAGCTCTGAACCCAGTAATGCCATCCCTGTCAGGTGGCATGAAAACAGTGACTACAATACAAGTCAGACATAGCCCCACTAAAGCAGCTGAACACACTGGGGCATTGGGGACTCAGAATAGCATCCTGCCTGAGCATCACACCCCCCGTGGCAAAAGGCATATGTTCTGTGGGAACAGAGCACATGCCACACATGGCACACACATCCTGTGCCCACACTCACAGCCTAGGGCTACACAACACACCTGCTACAGATGTGTCAGGTACCTGTCTTGGGTGCTGCACTGGGGTCCCCCAACAGGCTGAAATTGGTGAAGGTCACAGTGATATGCCTCGGGGGCACTATGGTCCACCACAAACACATGCATACAGGTCAGTCAGAGGCATGGACACATATGACTCATCATTGACCATGCCACTATGGATGACCTGAGACATCCCCCCTGGACAATGATAGGGAACATAAAGGATCTCTCAGCATGTGGCACCCAGTATGAGCCTGATCTTGGTTGCCACATACCCTCACCAGGTATGCTACCACTATATGTAGGAAGGGTGTTGTATGTCTACATTTGCTCATCTCCAATGTCATTCATAGGGTATCCCTGGCTGTCAATGTGCTTACATGCTAGGAAGCCACAATGATGTAAGGGCAGCTTGCATGACACCCATGGCCCAATGTATATTGGAAGCTCCTTGAAAACCCCTGCCTTATGCTGCAGGACATGGATTACATAGCCACCCCCCGGGTATCACACAGGTTGGGACACTAACAGTGTGCTACACAACACCAGCAGTGTACACAAGATGCATGCACTGGACACTGTCCTCAGCACGGTGAACTGCAATGTCTGTGCAGTACCAGAGTCCTGATTCATGGCTCACAGGTGAAAATCACTGCCAGGTTATCCTCATACCATGCCTGCCCCCTTCCATGTAACAAAATGGACAGGGGTGGTATCCCAAGGCACCACAGATACACACACCTCCAGGTTTTTGGGCACAAAAAGCATCAGGGCCTATTAGGGCAGCTAAAGTGTGGACTGCCATCTGGTTCATAGCCTGGCACACACCCTCCCATACACGGGAAAAACCACCTATCCTCCATAACAACACTGGCAATATGACAGTCTCAAGAACTGTCTTTATGTGGCTGGACTGCATCCAGACAAACATTGTGCATGAGCATTACTGTAGCTACAACACACTAGTTGAAGGTTCACAGCATGTTGTCACTGAATTGCAGTGGAATGACATGTTACCACTCCCACAACAGGGGGGAACATGCAGCACCTGTACATCGACTACATGTAGACTATATGGCCCAGACCAGATGTGTATCCCCTGTTAGGTATTTTTATACACCCACACTGTATAGACACATACTGCCCCTGCACAGTAAGACACAGTCATATTGTTATAAATTGCAAATACCATTTATCCACTTGAGGCTGTGAAAATGGTAACTACTGCAGGTCCAGGTATTTATGTGTATGTGTCACACATACATCATGGGGAAATGCCATTGCTGGTTTAGGCAATGCATGCTTTTTATGCACAAAGACCCACACAAGGTCATAATGTGTGACAAAACCCAAATGGCAGTTGGGGGTTCCCAAAAATACCTATCTGTACTCTGACAATGGTAATAGACCCAGTAGCAGAGTGCACTATTGGCATTACCCAACTACCCCTGTTTGGCTGTGCTGATAGTGTGGTGACATCCCTGTGTTTACTGGGGAATATGCAGCATTGGTGTATTGTAGTATTTCCCAAAAAGGATCTGTTTCTCACACTTCACACCCCTACTACCCCCACACACCCCCTTGCTGGATTCATACCCTAAACTAAGTCACGGAGGAGGCATTAGCAAACCCATTCGGATTACTAGATGGTTTCTTCTCTGGCTGTACTTATAGGGTGCTGACATCATCAGTGTTTGAAAGGGTAATGTGCATCAGGTAGTGTGATCTCCTGATTGCCAAAACTAACATGTTTTCATACAGAATGCACACACCCCCCCCACACCCAAAACACACACACTTGCCGCAGGTTTCAAACCCTACCAAAATATGTTATGCACTTGAGAGTGCGCTGTAGCAGTTTGCTATTCTGATTACGGGTGTCTCTTCTCCAGCTGTAATAGGGTGCTGCATCATCACTTTTTGGGAAAAGGGTAATGATCATGGTGTGATCTCCTGTTTTCAAAAACATGTTTTTCATACAGAATTACACACCCCCCACCCAAAACACACACACATTTTCAGGTTTCAAACTCCTACCTAACTATTTTTGACACTGAGCATTAGCAGAGGCTATTAATTACTGGGGGGTTTTCCTTCTCCTGTGTACTTATAGGGTGCTGACATCATCCTTTTTTTAGATGGGGGAATGTGCATCCTGTAGAGTGTTTTCACAGTCCCAAAGGGAAATTCCCTCACACCCCCTAACCCCCCAACACAGGGGCATTTGCAGGATTAAAACCCCCTACCTAACTATGTTATGACACTAAACAGATGCATTAGCAGAGGCGCTAAAATTACTGGGAGGTTTCCTTCTCCTGTTTACTTATAGGGTGCTGCATCATCATGTTTAAAAAGGGAATGTGCATCCTGTAGGTTTTCTCCTAGTTGCCAAAGGGATTTTTTTAAACAGACTTGAACACACACTAACCCTCCACAAAGGATTCAAACCCTACCTAACTATGTTATGACACTAGACGGGCCATTAGCAGAGCGCTATTCGCATTACTGGGAGGTTTCCCTTTTTACTTATAGGGTGCTGACATCATCAGTGTTTAGAAGGGAATGTGCATCCTGTAGTGTTTTTTCCTGTTCCCAAAAGGGGATTTTTCCCCAACAGACCAACCCCCCCACACACTGACATTTGGTTCAAACCCTACCTAACTTTTTATGACACTGGGGGGCATTAGCGTATTCAACTGGGGGGTTTTCCCTTCTCCTGTGTACTTATAGGGTGCTGACATCATCAGTGTTTAAAAAATGTGCATCCTGTAGTGTTTCCCTAGTTGCCAAAGGGTTTTTTCATTCACAGCTTGCACCCCCCCCACACACTGAGCATTTGGGATTAAACCCTACCTAACTATGTTATGACACTTGAGATGGATGCATTAGCAGAGCGCTTTCTTTTTGGGAGGTTTCTTTTCTCCTGCTGTACTTATAGGGTGCTGACATCATCAGTGTTTAAAAAAATGTGCATCCTGTGTGTTCTCCTAGTTGCCAAAGGGATTTTTCCCTTCAGACGCACAACCCCCCCAAACTGAGCATTTCAGGATTCAAACCCTACCTAACTATGTTATGACACTCGAGACAACATTAGCAGGCCCTTTTCCCATACTGGGGGGTTTTCCTTCTCCTGCTGTACTTATAGGGTGCTGACATCATGTGTTTAAAAGGGGAATGTGCATCCTGTAGTGTGTTTCCCAGTTGCCAAAGGGACATTTCCCCTTCCCACCCCCACCACACACACTGAGCATTTCAGGATTAAAACCCCCTACCTTATATTATGACACTTCAGGGGGAAAGCACTACAATTACTGGGCATCTGTTCTACCTGCAGTTTTATGGGTGCTGACACTTTATTTCTACAGAGGTATGTACATGAAATACCTGTCAGGTGGGGATAGCATATATATGCATTTGCACCCCCTTCGGGGTCAGATATGCACACCCCTGGCGGGTTATGTTCTATACCATGTTTTGGGACCACAGGACCTGTAACACACAAAAAAAGTCCAGAACCCCAAAATCCAGGACACCCCAACTTCCGGGGAAAAGTGCATATGCAGGTGTTCACATACACCATTCCAGTTGTTAACATCAGGAACAGGCATATTTTGGAGCTACTCAGGCCTCTACCACTTTACCCTACAGCCAAAAATTTGTGGGTCCATGTGCTATGGCAGAACCACACCCCAACCAAGGGGAAAAATTTGCACCTTCCACTGGGGTACTCACTGTTCCACACCAGAGGTAGACCCCATTGTTGATATCTGACCATCCCCCCTTTCCCTGGACATCCATATCCCATCCCCCCCCAAAGGTTGTCACTGCACAAAACTGTATTTAGCACAAGCAGACTCTCACTTGTGAAGACTGGGGTCACTTCAGGGACCCATGCTGGGGACAAACTGGCCACTCAGCATAACCCTTTGACAATTGCATTCTATGAGCATGTGGGGTTTGAAATTTTTCTATCCCACAAAACCCTGCTCCCACAACAAGACACCTGTCAGGTGTACACCAATATATGGCCGACAGAGTGAGCTAATACATTGCAGAGCTGTAGCCCACAGAGGAGGACATCTGTGAACAGTTCTGGCATCATTCACACATTAAACACACAGTGTTGACAGTAATTGTCCAGAGAATGCAGATGGGGCCCCCTCAGTCTGTTATTGATTGACACCTGTTAGAGATCCTCAGCAACCCTCTTCCAGCACCCCAAAAATGGCTGTGGCAGCACATTCAATCCCTGGGACCTCCACGGTGCCCTGCTTGACAGAGGCACTCACTAGCCTCACATGTTCCCTTTTGTGACCTATTTTACAGTGGCACAGTAGCCTACTGTACTGGGGATGCAGATGCCAAGCACACTCTGGCTGAGCTGTCATTCCCTAGGGCAACAAGCCTAGTATTGACCTCTACACCCATATGTTCAATTGTCGGATGCACAATATTTGTTGTGCTGTTCTACTGTTTGCAGGTCTTTATTGCCATAGCATTCCCTGTTCCTATGACCAATTTTTATCTGTGGAAGATGTTTGCATATGAATCCACTATATCACTTATGTCTCTGTAGTCATTTACTGTGTGCACTGGGCAGATTGCTGTGTTGTGGTTGGTTCCTGGACTCATAAATACCAGATATGTGTGGCCAACTGAAAAGGAGATATGGCCTAAGTGGGGAGCATGCCCAGTTCAGCCTTTCCATGGCATGTTGTCTGACATATGCCTCATTTATCAAAGTGCAGCATGCCCAGTGTGAGCTTTCCATATGTTGAAAGTCCACACATATTTGGGTGTGTGAACTTCAACAATATCTAGGTTTTTGTGTTGGGTGTCATGTTGTGTAAACTGCTTCATGTCTGCCACAACAGGGATTATACTGTGCCTGGGGATTGCATGGGATACTTTGCAGACAGTTCTAAACTTTTCATAATGACCTAACACTGTAGTACCGTAAGTGTACTGGTTCAGTACTTTCACGGGGTGGACATTTCCTGGGCTTTAGTCCTATCTGCTTGACATCTTCATAGTGAGCACAACAGACTGTGTAGGGGCCAGTTGTGCACATATGACCATGTTGCTTTATGTTCAGATATGGACTACCTAAAATTCCAACATTGTAGTGTATTCCACAACATGGGTGGACATTGGCAAACACTAGCATTTTCCCCTAGGCCATTTCTGATGCTAGTCACAGGGTGTGTTTGTCCTTACACACATTGTAACTGGAGTTTGCCATGACATATGTCATGGTTAGTATACTGTGCCTCCTTTTTGACATAACAGTGATACCCGGGGTTTACCAATCTCCCATCCACTCATCAGGATTCCTCTTGGGGGGTTTCAAAGTGACTCTCTGGCTGACCTGTACCGGAGTTTACTGAAGAGGGGGGGTGCCTTCTGTGTTATGGATCATTCTGTACAGCTTGTCATATGTAAGTCAGTGCTGGGGTTCAGGTCTCTCATGTGCATAGCTCACTGCAATTCAGATTGTACAAGGTGGCATGTTCATTGATTCCAGGTTGGACATGGCTTCATACATCAGGCACAGCTTGCCTGTAGCTGGGCAGATGGCAGTGTGGGGGGCTGTGCTTTGTTTACTCAGGCAACACATGGCATCTGTTCCTCTTTGCTACTCCTGGTGGGGTACTGTTGTGGACTTTACAGTTGATGGAGGGTCTGCTGAGGTATATCCCACAGGGGGTATTGTAGTCAATTGTGATGCTGATGAGGATGACTGCAGAGCCACAGTGACCCCCATCTACATCTGCCAACCTTCATGTTTGGGTGGGTATATGGTATGTTTCTGTGAACACTACAGCCACATGTTTGTCCAGTGCAGGATATCTATCACCTTTTGTACCCAGGTCTCATTACATGTTAGGTTATGGGTTAACACCTGTGTGGTAATTTTGGGCACTTACTGTATATCCACGGTGGTTGTCTTCAAGTTCTGCAATTAGCTTGCTGACATGGCTATGGCTCCAGTTGTCTGTTTGTAGGTGGCCCTTTTTTGGGTTGCTTTTTTTTCAGTGGGGGCGTTGGGGGGCTTTTGCCTTCATACAGTTTTCCAGTCCTTCCATGGGCCTATACCAGGGCAAAACAGCGGGGAGGACCAGGGTTGTGGGATGCCCCCATCTGCTTTTTAGTCTGCTGGTCGTGCACCTTTTTCTGCCTTGGTTTTTAACCCCCCTTTACATATTAAAATTTTTCTGGGGAAAAATTTAACTGAAAGGGTATTTTTGAACAATGCCTCCATACCTTTGGCCCCAATTTTCAAATGTTAAGCGTTCAAATGGGGAAACATGTTTTGGGGCAGGATCGAGTTCCCCAAAATTGTGGGTCATACTGGTCCCAAAAGCCCTTTTTGCTGCAGATCCTTTTAGTTGCAGACCAATTTCAGGACCTGGGGGGGGAGTTTGGTACCTTGGAAAATTTGTTGTAAGGCCACTTTTTTGGAATGTTTTGGGTCATTTTTGGGTTTTGGGGGTAGGGAGGCACCATTATTCTTGGGTCCTGTTTGGTGCCCGGAAATCCTACCTTTGCTCTGGTTTTTTTGCGCAGTTGGGTGATAGATTGCAATTGGGGGGCACTGTGGGTGTATTTTGCATTGGGGGGTTTTGTGGTTGTTGTTGAAATTGTGTGGTTTTTTTATTTGTTTTTAAAACTTTTTTACAAACGTAGAACTGGGTTTTCCTAGTTGGGAATTGTATTTCCTTTGGTTTTGTCAATTTGTATCCTAGGCATGGGGCTACAGGCTTCCACCCTGGGGATTTAATGCCAATGGTTTCTTCGCCCCCTTGTTGTTTCATTAGGCCTTTTTACTTTACGTCCTCCTGGGGTTAACCGTGAAGCCCCAGTTTAACCCTATTGGAAAACCTGTTGGGGGGGTGGAGGGCTCTGTAAAAGGATTGGGTCCGTTTTTTATTGGGTTAGTATCTGTCCCTCCACACTCATTTCTTATTTTGGGTGAACTGTCCCTTAACTCCTGGTTTGATTTCCTTGGGGGACAGCCCTTATCCTTGTTTGGCAGGTTGTAAAAAGCATCAATGTTTCAGGGCGCATTACTTTCACACCCAACTTGTAATTTTAACCCCTTTTTCCTCGGTGGGGGAACTATGAGGGCTTTGAAAAGGGTCAAAAAACATCCCCTTTGGCAGTACTGTTATGGGTTTAAAAACCCCTACGTGCCTTGAAAATTTTAACCTTTCATGGGTGTCCAAATGACAATCTTCCTGCCCTTGGCTTTTTTCTCAAATTTTGGTTTGCCCTAGGGTTATTTCCTTGCTAAAAATTTGGCACCTATGTGGTTTTTGGGGTCCTTTTTGGTTTTGGGGGGAATTTCTGCCCTGCTTCAGGGTGTCGGGTGGGGTTCTTGGTGGAAGGGGGGGTTTTTCGCTCCTGTCAGCAGTTTTGCTAATTGGGGCAATGGGTTCTCCCTCTTTTGTTGTCAGTTTGGCCCTATTTTTGTGGAATTTGGTATCCCCTTTGATTTTTGGCCAGGGTTTGGGGGACGCAGAATTGGTTCCTTTTGGGGTGCTTTAAGGGGGTTTCAGCAGGTTCTGCATGCAAACCTATGTTTCCTAAAAGTTCAGGGGTGTATTCTTTAACATCTATTGGTCACATTTTTTTTCACCCCAAAGTTTTTTGGGGGGTGGGTACTTTTTCCTTTCCTACAAAACTCTTGGGGTCAAACCTTCCTATCCAAAGGGGAAAGGTCAACCACCCCCAAAACAGCATGGCTTGATGCTTAATTCGCGGTTGACCCTCTTGGTGAAATGAATGTGCCCGCTTTAAAAAGACTTCTTTTTTCTTGGTCATTTTTGGTGAGGGGGGAGCTGCCGCCATTCAACCCCCTTACAACTGGAATCACCCTGTTTTTTCTTGCCGGGGACTTGGCCCCACCAGCTGGGCATTGGTGCATCATTTTTGTTGTTTTGGGGGGACCCGTTGGTTTGTGGTTTTGTGGGTAAGGCCTTCCATTTCCCCTTTTTATTGGTGGGGGGACAGGTGGTTGCCCATGAACCTTTTTTGGATGTTTTTTTCCCCTTTTCCTTGACTGTTTGGACAACTTTGGACTACTTGTTGGGTTTTTTTTTGTTTCTTTATTGTTTGGGGGTTTCTGTTTGGGGGTTTTTAATTGGGCCCCCGGGAATTTTTTTTTTTTTATTGTTTGGTTTACTTGTGGATTATGTGGGACTGGTTTGGGTTATGTGTTACCCTTTTCCCCCCTTATGTTTTACAGTTAGTTCTCAACCCCTGGTTTGGAAAAGGTACATCCAATTTTGTTTTTTTGGGGTTGTGGTTGTTTGTATTGGGGGAATTCATTCCTCTGGTTCAAGTTCTAGGGGTTGGGTTAGTGGATTGTATTTTGGTATTTATTGATTAAAGGCATGTTATTCCCTTTTTTTTTCTTATAGGGTACTTCCTCATTTTTCCCTGGTTTTAATGGCTGGGGAGATAACCTGGAATTTTTGTTGATTTTATTTATCCCAAAATTTCCCGGTTTTTTCCTGGGAGCCCTTTTTTAATTAAAACAATGTTTTTTCTCTAAAGGGGGGGTTATTTAAATTATGACGGGGCCAATCTTTCAGATCCCCGTTTTTTTCATGGGTTCCCCAATCTGGTTTAAAAAAAATTTAAACGGGGGAGATGTTTTTTAAAAAAAATTCACAAAAATCTTTTAGGGGTTCCAATATTTTTTAAGTTTTAAAGGGTTTTAAGGGAGCCTTTTTTGGGGATATTTCAAAATTTTTGTTTTTTTCCCCTTTTTTTATAGAATTTGAAAAAATTTCCCAAAATTTCGATGCCACTTGGGCCCTTGTTTTACCCAGATTTTGTTCTTTAAATTTTTTAAAAACCCAAACGGTTGGGTTTCTTTTTGGGAAAAAGGGTTTATTCTTTTTAATTTTTAATTATTACCAAAATAGTTTTAACAAACTTTTATAAACAAATTTTTCAGGTAAAAAGGGGCCCTTTCCCATTTTATCTTTTTTTTGTTCAATATTTTAAAAATTGGAAACTATATTTTTTAAAACAGATATCTGGAGTTTTTCTGGGGTGGTGGTTGGGCAGGAAATTTTTGGGTTTTAAAAAATTTTAAAAATTTGGGGTTTAATTTTCCATTATACCTTGAAAATTTCGAGTTTTTTCCCTTACATTTTCAACTGAGGTTCCTCCTGGAAAAATTCTTTTCCCTTTTAAACCCCTGGGCAAAATTCCAAAAACTCTTTACAAACAAAAAGCCAATAGTATTTTCAACTTGGGGACTTACTAAATTTAAATCTAGGTTTGGATTTTTTTTGCTGAAGCAAAAGGGTTTTTTTATGAAAACAAAATCTTGGTACAAAAAAAACCAAAAGGGGGCCAGGAACACACTATTTCCCAAAAATTTTTCCCATTTAAGGTTTAAACCCGGAAAACCAAAATTAAATTTGATTTTTTTAAAACAGGGGCTTTTCCCCCAAGAAAACCTGGGGCCTTTTTAAACCAAACTGGGGAAAAACCCCATTTTTTGGCTTCCCGAAAAAGGAGAAAAGAACCAACCACTTAGGTGTTCACTCTATTTACTGGGACACTCTTTTGACCCCTCTTTGGGTTTTTGCCAGCCCATTTTTATCAGAGGGCCCCCCTCAAAATAGAACATGATTTTGTTACGAAAACCCGGTTCAGGGAAAACCGCCCCAAAAGGGTTTTACCTAAAGCCCAAAAGGAAACCCAAAAAAAATTTCCCTTTTAAAAAGGCCCCCTAAGGGGTGGAACCCAACACGGGGCCTCCCTGCTTAACCTAGGACTGTCGCAATTTTACAACAGGCTCTCAAAAAGGAACTCATGGCCCCCAAAAAAGGGGGATAAATGATTTCCCAAAACCTATATATAAACTACCCTAAAAATGGGGAAAACCGCCCCAAAATCTAAAAAGATTTTGGGTTCTAAAAAAAATGAGGAACAAAAGACCTCCCCAAAGGGAAAAAAAATTTATTATTTTAAAATGGGGCAAATGCAACCCGAAGTAACCCCCCCTTGAGATGACAAAATTTCCGGAGGTTTCCCCACCAAAAAGGGGTTTGGTTTCCCCCAAAAATGGGTTTTTCCCCTAGCCCGTGGTAAAAATTACTCAAAACCCGAAAACTTAAAAATTTTACCGTCAAATCATGGCGGCTCCCAAAAAAAACGACCCCCCAAAGGGAACATCCACTGGGGGAAAAAAACTCTAAAAAAAGGGACTCAAATGACAAAAACCGGGTGCAGATCTTTTAAAAATGACTTTAAAAAAAACCAAGGCAAATTTTTAGAGGGCCCCGGTCAAAAGTCTGGCCTTTTAAGAAAACCTAGGAAAACTCCCAAAAGCTGAATTACATTAAAATTTGAACCCCAATTTAAAAAGGTCAGGTTCGGGCCCCAAAAGGGGGAAAACTTTCCAAGGTTTTACCCCCTTCCCCCGGGGAGAAATTCCCAAGGCAAAAACACAGATATGGGACCGGTGGTGGCTTTTCTTAGAAATCTGAGGGAAATTTAAAACCCCCGGGAACTGTTTTCAGCCTCCCCCGGTAACCCCAAATGGCACCCCCTTTGGACCCAAAGGGGTCCCCACAAACCCCCGGAAATTCCCCTAGCGAAAGCCATCTGAAAACCCTGGGGAAAATTTGGGAAATCATTAAAGTAGGAAAACTTTATCCAAACCCCGGGTTTTCAAAGGAGTCCTGTCTTTTCTTTTGATTTTAGAATCCCGGATTTTGAGGGGAAAGGGGCCAAAGATCAGGAAAACCTTAAAATAATGGTTCACAAAAACTCCAAAACTTAAAAAACCCATACCCAGATGAAAAAGGCTTTACAAACCCCCGGGGCAAGTTGTGGGGAAAGTCAACTCAAACCCGTCCTTGGGCCCCCAGGGAGCTTACTTTGTTATTATTTTTTTTAAAACAAAAACACAGGAATGGGTGACAAATTTGCAGTGAGCAAACTGGGGCCTGTCCCCAATTTACCAATTTAAACCCCCGAAACGGATAAATTCCCGGCCCTGGGTGAAGAACCCAAAAAAAGCATATTTAAAAAAAAAAGGGCCCTTACTATGGTGGCAATCCCTGGCACGAAAATACAGGGGGCTGGGGGCCCCCTTTAAGACCTGCTTAACCCAAATGTTTGGAAAAAATTTATTACCAGGGGATTTAACTGACAAGGGAGGGCAGTCCCCGATTCCCCCATTAGACCTAGTTGGAAAAACCCCTTGGGTTTCTGACCGCATGTCTTAAAAACCCCAAAAGTTTCCACCAAAAAATAAATCTAAAAAAATTTTACTCCCAACGAAAGAATAGCCTTTACTCATATCTTTCTCAATACCTTTTAATATAAAGGATTCAAAAGATTTTTAAAATGTTTTATCAAAAACTAACCCCAGAACCCCAAGGGGGGAAAAAATTTTTTAAAAAACGGGGGGAAAATTTAAAAGATTTGTGTGGAAAAAATCCCCAATGTACAGAGACCCCGGTTTTGGAACTTGCCTGGTGGGGTTGGTAAAGGGTTACTTTATTACCTTTAAAGGGACACAAAAAGTGGCTTTTTTTTTAAATAAAGGGGGAAAACCCATCTATGGGGAGGTTTTGTTTGGGGGGAAACCTGTATAACCATGCCTTGCCCCTAAAAGAATTGACGCCTTTTAAAAAAAAAAACGTGGGTCCACATGGTTTACCCATGTCACTGTAAACTGGCAAGACGGTCCAAAAAATTTTTCCCGTGAAAATTCCCAGTCTTTATGATTTTAATTTTTGCAAAAAAACGTTTATTTCACCTCCATTTGGTTCTTTTTTTGGAAAATGTCCGCCCTGTAAAAATTTTGAACTTTTCTCAAAAAAAGGTTGTTTCCCGTATAAACTCCTTAGTCGTTTCCAAACATTTTTTTTTTTTGGTTTTTTAACAAGATCAAAATGGGTGCATTCTTTTAAAACCCGAAAAGAAAGGTATAAACTGGGGGTTTTCCCCCCTGGTTTAAATGAAAAACTTTTTTGTCTTGGAAAATGGGGTGGGTTATTTTGAAAAATAATGTTTTTAAAACCCGGGGGGTTTTTTTTCCCCCTTGGGTTTTTTTTTTTTTTTTTTGGTTAAACCCCTTTAAAAAAATTTTTTTGGCATGTAGCTGGGCCTTTTTTTTTGGATGTTACCTTTTTTTCTTTGCCTTATGCAAAATTTTTCTTTTTTGGTTTTTGGAATGTGATAAAATTTTGGGGTTCCCATTTTGACTTGAAGGGTTTTGGATTCCAATCGGTTTTGGGGGCTGAACCAGCTTTCCAGTTTTCATGGGATTTGGCCAACGGGGTGGGATTGTATTCCATGTTTCCAGGCTGGACCATGGGTCCTTGCACTTTCCCTCCTACCATTTGCTGATTATCCATTTGCTTCCCCCTTGTGGGGTGGAATTGTTTTGGGCATTTTTTTTATGGTTCTGGGAAATTTTTTTACTGGTTTTGCTAGTTTGCTCCCCGGTTGTCGGGATTTTCACTCCTTAATGTTTTTTGGGGCTTTTATTTAGATTTCCCCTAATGAGTTTTGGGAAGGGTATCTCCAGGTTTACTGGGAGTGGGTTTTTGCCCTTGGTTTTGCCAGGCAACCCTCTGCCCTTTTTTGGCCAAAATGGGGGGGTTATTTTTTTTTCAGTCACCCTCCTTTTTTGCTTGCCATGTTTTGGGGGTGTGCCAATTATTTCCCGGTTGTTGGGGCTGTTGGCCGAAATTTTAAAGGACATACTACATTTTACTGTGTGGTTTCAGCCACCTTTTTGTTTAGACCTGGCTTTGGGGGCAAAACAGGTTCCCATCCCCCGTGGGTTTGAATGGGTTTTTTTGGCTTCCTTTCAGGGTGTGTGGGTCTGAAGTTTTCCCTACCAGGGGCATGAAAAATGCACCCCCTAGCGGTGGTGCCATGCATGCTGGGTCTTTAGCCTGAAAAAAATTTGGGCCCCGCAACGCAACTTTCCCTTATTATCTTACATTTTTTGGCTTATGGGTGGGGTATGTTTGCACTCAGGTGTGCTTAGCATTGTTCTTCAACATGGGACATCCTCAGGGGTTCCGCCCCTTTCGGAGAATATTCATTCCTTACGTTGGGATATTCATTTTTTCACCGAATTTGGTGACAGGGGATCACCCGGGGCCTACTGAGCCTGATGGCTTGATTCCTCTTTTCCAAGGCCGGGAAACCTTTCTGTCTGGGGGGGCCATTGTTTCCCCGGTTCCCTTGTGGTTCTGGTGGGGTGGGCCCACTACTTCCCGCGAGCTGTTTTCCAAGTATTTTTAGCATACCTAAAGACTTTTGGGCTGTATTTTTTCGGCTCCCCAGTGGTCCGCACAACCCCCATTAACCCCCCCGCCTATTCTTTTTGGGTTTTTGGGAGGCCTCATTTGGGGTTCCCGTTAGGTTTGTTCTTTTTATGGGGGGACCCCGGCTCCCGTGCTAACCCCTCCCCACTAGGGGTTTGTTATGTCCCCCGGCAAATTCTGGCCTGGGAAATGCCTGTAATTTAACTCCCCCGGGCCAGACCCATTCTTTTTACCCCGGGCTCCCCCCTCGTTTAAAGGGAAAAACCCCGCTTTTGAGGCCCCCCCCTCCGGTGGGCAAAGCCGGGTCAGTTTTTGACCCCCCCCCTTTGGGTACGCTTTTTCAAGAATTTGCTGGGCCCAAACCTCACGGGGTTGGGGTTTCATGCACCGAAGTGTACATCTCCAAAATTTCTCCCAGGGTGTGCCTTGGGAAACCCCATCTATTTCCGTTTGGCTCTGGAAGGACCTGTTTTAATACTTACCCCATCCCTTTTTTCCATGGGATGGGCCCCTCTTTTTCTTTTCTGGCCCGCCCCTCCAATTTTTCAGGGGCTCCTTACTCATTCTACATCCCGTATGTAAACCCTTTACCCTCCTTCCTTTTTCTCCTCATTTTTGGGGGTGGCCCATTGCTTGTACCATCAGAATCCCCACTCATTTACAGATGGGGCCCCCCAACTTTCTGTCTAGTAAACTTTTTTTTTTTCACCTAAGTTCCCTGTTTTTGTCTCTTGGCTCCTGCATCTGTTTGCAGAAAATTGGGGGGGTTACTCCTTGTTTCCGCCAAATTTTTTACCCGCTGTTCACAGTTATCCCCTTGCCCTATTAAATTTTGTTTCTTTTTTTTCCTTTTTTTCCCCAGGGGAAAGTGAAAGCAGAAACCGTCAAGTCTTAACCCGCTCTTTCGGTTGTCTCTTTTGGGGAAAACCTCCCCCCGCAAACCTTTGCTGCCCAAAGTAACATGTCCCGCCCTAAAGCGACCGCAAAAAGGTTAAAATTTTTGTCCCCCCTGCTAGTTGTCCCCACCCTCCGCTTCATGGCTGCCCCTTCCCCAAAAATTTGGTGAAAACATGACACCCTTAGATTTTACTTATTTTGGGGAATTTTTTATGTCTTTTTCAGAGTTAATGATCCAAAGAAGATTTCTTTCTACCATTCCCCCTTTAGTACCATTCCACCACCTCCCCCTTTGATTTTCCCCTGCTTGGTCATTTCAGTTGTAATTTAATTAACCCCCCTTTTTAAGGTTGTATTGTTTGTTTCATGTTTAGACTAGTTCCCCCCGAAATAAAAGGGGGATTTTTTTTGGGCCGGCCCCGAGCATTAGATTCAGAAAAAAGGGGTTTTTAAATTCATTTTAGTTTTTTAAAGGCACCCTTTGGGGGGGCCCCTTTTAAAACGGGGTTTCCTTCCCAAAAATAGGATTTGGAGTGTAGAAAATATTTATTTAGTCAGGCCCCCTGAATTTTCAGAAAATCTTTTAAGGTAAATTTTATAAAAGTTTTAAATTTTTGCTTGGTCCAAAATATTTATATTTTTTTGAAGGGGGTATTTCTGTACCCCTCCATGTAAGAGATTTTCTGGTCTCTTAAGGGTTTAGGGTGTTCCCGGTCCCAAAGGGAAAAAGGGGTTTCATTTTTTTTGTCAAACCTTGTGTTGCCCCTTTTTCTGAAAAATTCATTTAATTGGTGAAATACCAATGGAACATCTTGGAAAGAAGTAAATATCTTAATATAAAAGAAAATGGGTTCCCTATGCTCTTATATACCAAAGGAAGGAGTATAAAAGATGTTATAGTCCATGGAAGATTCCAGTTTCCTACAATGAATATAGCTTTAGAGGTATCAATGCAGGGCACCTTGCCTTGTGGAAGGTGCTGCTGCTGTAAGTACATTGTACAAGGTTTTGATAAAATCAATGGAAACATTTGTAAGTAAGGGTGTGTATTCCTGTGATAGTACATGAATAGTGTATGGACTTAGATGTCCTTGTGGTAAAGTGTACATAGGGGAAAGTAAGAGGACTTTTGGGAACAGACTGAAGGAACATTTAAGAGATATCAGAACAAAATAGGGAGGAAAGCCTAGTGACATCACATTTTAAGGAGTTTCACAATGGTGGGACAACAGGTTTAGAAGCAACAATTTTAGGACAAGTTAAGCCAATTCAGATTTTAAATATAAAAGGTAAACTGAGGAGAATGGAGTCAGTTATGATTTTAAAGTTTAACAATTTAGTCCCAATAGGGCTAAATAGGGAATGCTACTGGAAATGCTTTCTTTAATAAGGGGTGGGATTAATTATATTTAATTGTATTTAATTAAATAATTGCTTGTCAAACAGAGTACATAAAGTAAAGAATGGTGAACAGAAATATATTCTGTAAAGGCTGTTAAGCCGAGGTGCTAGAGAGAATCATTTACTGTGTGCTGCTATAAGGTGTCTTTTTTATTCTGGATGTGATTTCATTTGTGTTTTAACAACGAGGCAGAAAAAAATGGCGAATTTCATTGTTTTTTATTGGAGTGCAGACTGTGTCTTTTTGGACGTGTTTTTTCATTAAATACAACTAAAGGTAATCACTGGATCTTTATTTGTGACTGTCATTATACATCTGTGTCTTTTGGTGAACTGGTGGTTAAACGAGCATATCAAAGATGCTCAATGGATAGACTTATTAAAAGAAATAGCAAGGAGTTCTAACACAGAGGGTGTCAAATGGGATTAAGTAATAGCCATAGAAATTGAGACAATGTATTTTATTTATTTATTGACAATTGTTGACTGTGAAAATCCACTGGGCAAGACTGGGCCCATTTTCAGAGAGGCCCGGGGAAAAAAACTCCAACATGAAAATAATTAAATACAATGTTTCCAAAGTAATAAAGCATATAAAAAGCAAAAATCCAGAGTTTCTTAAGAACAAATTAAAGTGGGCATGATCCACAAGTTTCAAAACAGTCATAAGCTTTGAATGCTATGTCACTTACAAGTGATTTCAAAAATAAGATACAGATAATTACAGAAAATATACACAATTTCATAGGAAATTCAGTATACAGTAGTTTCAAAATGAGATGCAGTTAGTTACAGAAGGTGTCAAATAAGAAAAGTCTCAAGTCAATAGAATGCTATAAATTTAGACTAGGTAATTCCCCGTGATCATAGAGGGCAAAAAAAGGAGAGTGGCTAGAGAGACAAGATAGTGTAGGGGCAGATTGGGTATGAAGGGGAGAAAAGTGAAGTGACGGCATCATGAGGGTTGGAAGGGAGTGGGACATTTGAGCAATTACATATCCAATTGGAGAGGTGATGCATACGTAGAGCAGTTTTGAAGTTAGAGGGACATTGTTCACTGTGGATAGAAGATGGAAGGTTATTCGATAATCTAGCAATGTTTCAGGGGTATAAGAGTTTTCCTGCAGGTAGGTTTGGTTTGTGAATTTGGAGTAAATGTTGGTGTTCTGATCATAGTGGACTAGGGGGTGTAGGGGGCAAGTATGAAGCTGAGGCAGGGAAGTCTTGTTGCTTATGGATAAGTTTATGTAAGGTAGTTAACTGAAGGAGTAGGTAGTAAGGGAATTCGAGCCACTGAAGTTTCCTTAAGGTGATGTAATGATGGGAAGAAAGGTATCTGCTTGTAGCAAATTTGTCAGTCTTGTTGTAGCAGGATTCTAATTTTACTTCCAAGGAGATTGCAAGTTAATTAACAATGGTGCACCATAGGTTCAAGAGTGTAGTAAGTAAGACAGGGCTAACGTTTGTTTAGTTGGTAAGGAGTGAAACCTATTGTGCCTCTATAGCAGCCCTGTTTTTTTTCATGTTTTATTAATATTGGATTGAATATACAGATTGAACTTTAGGTTTTCATCGATTATGACTCCTAATAGTTTGGTAAAGGCTACTAATTCAATTTTTATAGAGTTCAGTGAAAGTATATTGAAATCTTCTTTGTTGATGGTTGTGTTTCTTTTGTGGGTAAACAGCATAAGTTTTTTTTGGCATTTAGAGAAAGGTGTTTTTTGTGGAGCCAAGATTCTACACCAGAGAAAGCTGCTTGGGACATTTGTTGTAGTATGTTAGGGCTGGGAGCAGAGCAGACTATGATTGAGTCATCTACATACTGGACTAGGGAGGTGTTTGGAATTGCTTGGAGAAGATTATTTCTAAATATGTTAAGCAGAAAAGAGGACCTAGAATTGAGCCTTGTGGAATGCCTGTAGGGTTATGAATGTAGGGGGAAATAGAATTTTGCCATGTAACAGCATGTTGCCTGTCTGAGAGATAGCTTTTGAACCAGTTAAGAGACTGGGTAGATAATCCTATAGAAGAAAGTTGGGACAGGAGGATAGAATGAGAAATAGTATCAAATGCTTTTGATAGATCCAAGAAGAGAGCTGATACTGTATGAGCTAAAGTCTCCGGCTTTATTGACTATTGATTATATCTAAGAAGGAGATTAGGGCAGTAGATGTGCTATGCCCAAGATGGAAGCCATGTTGGGTTGTGGAGAGGATTTTATTATTTAGAAGGTAATGGATAAGTTGTTTTTGGACACATTTTTCCAGAATTTTGGAGATAGGGGAAGTATATAGCAATGGGTCAGAAGTTAGAGATATTAGAAAATGGGCCACCTTTATGCAGAGGTAGGATGATAGCTTTTTTCCAAAGACAAGGGATGTTGGATTCTTGTATGGACCTGTTGATAAGGATGCTAATTGGATAGGCTACAGCATCAGCAGCGATCTTAAGGAATTTGGCAGGAATTTTGTCGGCAGAATTAGAACAGGGATTTAGATTCAGAAGGAGTTTTTTGATAGAGGAAGTTTAGATAGGAGAAATATTGAATTCTAGTTGTGGGGTTCCTGTGTATAGCTTTGAGTAGGGATATTAGAGCTGGAGAGATTGTGAGGTGGAGAAGGAGGGGAGGTGGTATAGGGATGTAGTTTTTTAGCAGGGGTGAGGAAAAGGAGGCAGTAATAATCAGTAAATGCTCCTAACTGGAAAACTCCAGGCCCACATGTAGTACCTAAATTCTAGTTAAAGGTATTAACATCTTTACACAAAGATTTAGCCCCAAGCAAGCATTACTTACATGTGCATCCTGACTGAGACCAACCTGATTAACAACAGGAAAAATTATATTCCTCCTATAAAATGAACTTGCAAAACCTCCTAAGCACTAAAGACTTACCTTCCAACAAGTCATTTAGAAAAAAATCAGTTATTGCAATAGAAGAAAAAGGTAATAAAAGAAAGTCATATGGGACAAAGGATAATTTGTTTCTTAAAAATTAGCCATAATAGAGAATTTTAAAAAGGGAACAATTTACGTATGGCATGGATAAATTACAAAGAAAATGACAGCTTCCCACATTCATGGATAAAATAATGCTTACAGATGTATAAGATACATCTTACATTGATCAATTATATTACAGTGACCATAAAAGAGTAGCAAACTGCTATGCAGATGAAAAATTACAAAGGGCAAATTATTATCCCAGGGATTAAAATTCAAACGGAGATATTCCAGTGTGATTCTTTGTCTCCATTGTTTTGTCTTGCCCTTAACTCATTAAGCTGTTTTCTTAACAGATAAGGCTTTGTTTACAATTTGGCTCTCAGAAACCCACTTTGCTTAAAGACTTCTCATCTCCTTGCTTGTGGATGACATAAAATTGTTCATTTCATCAGATGAGGAGTTGAAAGCACACCTACAAATGGCTAAAACATTTTCACATAATATAAGAATGACATTTGGTGTTGTTAAATGTACAAAAACAACATTTAAAAAAGGAAAGCTGCAGTACCAAGAAAATATCAACCTGGAACAGAAATGTGATATAAAGGACCTTGAGCAAGATGGAGTATGACCCTCTTCAAGTGCAACCTTGATGAGTGGCTCTGAAACCACAAATTTATCCTAGGGGTTCCACCTTTATCCCTCATTGACAGTGGTGAAAGGTGCTGACTGAGGTTTCTTTTTTGGGGATAAACTCTTGGCTATGCTTGTAAGGGCCCGATGGCCATTAGACTAGTAACCTCCTATGATCCTGTGATAAAAATATATGGGAAAAGATGAAGAATCAGCAATAAAATTATCAATAAAACATGAAGAAATGAGAATAAAGCTCAGTAAGAGTATGTCAGATGACTAAAACTGACATTGAAAATTGCCTTGATATCTAAGAATAAAGTTCAATTTGCCCTTCCAGTTTCAACTTACAGCTTTAGAGTGATTGATTGACTCTAAAAAGTATTAAATCAATTTAACGTGAAAACAAGAAAAATGCTTTGTGCTTATCAAATGATATTTAAAATCAGTATATGCCAAGATTATATATTCCTTGCTGTGAAGGAGGAAATTTATTACATTTATAGATCTACAATTGTGGGACTGCAAACATATCTGCTGCCTCATTAGATTCAAAGATAGTGACAGCTGTAAAACATAAGAAGAAAAAGTCCAAGATTTTCACTTAGTCTAGCAGAATTATTTTGGAATAAATTGGGAATGGAAGTTTATCCAGATGTAGACAGCAAACGAATATGCCAAAAACAAAGGTATATAAGACAAAAGATCAGATGAGAAGGAAAAAAAATGAAAATCCGCAAATATAATGGCAAGTACAAGGATTTCCTGTAACACCCTCTTGTTAACCAAGGTTTGACACAGGAATGATTAAGGAGAGGTGAATTGAAAAGATGAAAGGCTATTAACAGAAGCCCAGGACAGTGGACTTTGTACATGCTTGTTTACAAAGTCCATTGAAAATATTGGAGAAGCAGACAAATGTAAGTTCTATAAAACAGAACTGGAAACATTTGCACATCTTATTGCTGGGTGTGATGGACTCATGTCAGAGGGCCGTATGCTGAAAAGGCAAAAGAATGTGGAATGACTGCTGTACTGGGGATTGCAAACACTACAATATAAAATGCAAATGCTACAATAAAAAAGTAGTTGAGAAACATGAAACCATAAAGTATTAGGGAGAATGATGGAGTTGTTTTCTTGTAGGATCACCCATTACCAAAAGTTAAAAAAATAGATGTGAGAAAACCAGATATAGTAGCCTATAAAAAGGCAAAAGTAACATTGATCAATGAAATTGCTACATTCAGTGATTAGAGTGTACATGTATATACAGTCATATATATATATATATATATATATATATATATATATATATATATATATATATGGGACACAGCAACACCAGCAAAAGTTCCAGGATGCAAAAAAGTCACTGGTAACCAGAAATAATGCACCCAAAGGCCATCAAGAAGAACTCCACTTTATTAAAACCAAGCACAATTAAGATTCATTATATACTTATATATACTATTATATACGTTATATACTTTAATATAACTCATGACTGGCTGGTAAATTACAATGTTTCCATAGTACTAGCCCTTAAGGATAGAACCCAGATCAAGGAATGGGGTTTTTGAGTTCAACAAATTATTATTAAACTGATTAATTTTTGTCCACTGCTTAATATACACACTATTTATTGTTCAAACATTTATATATATATATATATATATATATATATATATATATATATATATATATATATATATATGGAAGCCTATTACAAGGGGTTGTAAGGTTGAAGTTGACGTGATTGGGAGCACTGGGAATTGTTGTGCTTGTTTGTTGTTTGATGTGTGGGGTTTACCACCTGGGTTAGAGCTTCTACATTTGTCTAGTTCATTTTCGACATTTTGTAAATCACTATAGTATGGATTCGATTAAGTGTGGTTTCGTTAATGTGTGCAAACTGAATTCCTTTTCACTTCTGTGTAATTTATATAATATAATATATATATATATATATATATATATATATATATATATATTTTTTTAAATATATGTTTTTTTCTATTCAATTACATTTGCAAGTGTTTGAAGTGCAAAACGCTATGATTTATGTACTTGCAACAAAAGTTTTTTTTAAATATACAATGAAAATATGGGTAATAATCTAATATAGATAGCATATTTTAATATTTTGTATTTTATATATTTAGAACACTTCAACATTTTTATATTTTTAATATGATTTTTTTTTAATTTTTTTTATATATTTAAGACTGTGCTTTTAAGAGAGTTTATTGTTTGACTTATTAATTTACCAGCCAGTCATGAGTTACATTAAAGTATATATAGGCATTTTTGAATGGGAACATGTTATTCAGTTCTGATGAAGTCATTAGCTATGATGAAAGCACTTAACAACTAATGAATCTTGATCATGTTTGGTTTTAATAAAGCTTGAGTTCTTCTTTTTTTTTTAAAACAAGTTTATTGTTTTTAACATACAAAATAAATATCATAACAATTTTATACAAGTAATTAAAATAGAAATGGTTATAACATTCAATAAAATAACCAAAGTATTTACAAAGACATCCACTACAATCAAATCAATTAATTAAACTAAAATACCATGTTATTGAAGCTAAGATTTTTTTAACAGATTTTGTAAAGTATCCCATATAATATAGTAAGATGTTTTTCTAGTAGTTCTTGATTTTATTGTCATCAATTCCATATGGCACACTACAGTCATAACATTTTAAATTCATTAAACGAAGGAGGAGTATCTGAAATCCAATTTCTGGTTATTATTTTTCTAGCCACTGCTAGAATAGACCATAACAAGGGAAGCTTAATCTTTTTAACACTTTGAGGAACAGGAGTGTTGAATAATATAAGAGATTTAGAAATAATGAAATTATCTGTAAAAAGAGCCTGCAAAAAATCATTGATTGACTTCCAATATTCTTTCAATTTTATACAGTCATAAAACATATGTGCCCAATCAGCATTCATTTCTACATTACATCTTTTACATAGATTGTCTTTATTATTTATTTTATTCATCATCAAAGGTGTATAAAAGGATCTATGTAAAAATTTCCAAGTAAAACGTCTCCAAATAATGGAAGAAGTAGTTTTATAGGCAGATTCCAATATATATTGTTTATCTTGTTGATTTGGTGATTCACCATTAATGGAAGTGAAATAATTCCAATAGGTATCTACACTGTAATAAGTTTCTTCTCTGATAATTTTATGTATGTATGAAAGCTTACCTTTATCAGAAACTTTATGTTGTAAATTTAATATCAAGTAATCAATCAGTGTTGGAATAGATTCTTTAACTGTTATAGACATTAAATCAATTTTATTAATAAGATTTTGTCTAAAGGTCTGAACTTCTAACCAACAAGTTTCTCTCAGATCAAATTCTTGTTTTAAGAAGTCTAAATTTTTATCTTTATTATCAGATAGCAACTGATACCAGTACTTTAGATCATTTTCTGTGACAAAATGAGTTCTTTCAGAAGTGGATGACAAAAGCATACCTTGTGTATACATTATAGGGAATATAATAAAATTCCATTCCTTATACTTAGGATGCATGAATATAAAATTACGATAACTAATAATAATGTTTAATGGATAACTAACTATATATTTTGGTGTAATAGGTGAAGTACAAAATTATTTTAGTAACCATAACATGGAGTTATTTACAATCATATTTTTATGTGTTAAAGAGATTTTCATGAAGTGAATACTAATTAGTTCCCAGTAATCTTTCCATTTTGCAACATATGACTGATCTATTAACAAAGTAATAACTTTTATAATAGAAGAGATAGTATATAAGTTAAAGTCTGGAAAAGAAATACCCCCTTGAGACCAGCTATTAGTATGTTTCTTTAATGCAATCCTAGGTCTATTAGGTGCCCATAAGAAATTTAACATTAGTGTATTCAATTTCTTGATAATTATTTTTGTAGGTGGGAGTATTATTGATTGTATTAAGTATAATATCTTAGGGAATATTATCATTTTAATAATTGTAAGTCTCTCTTCCATGGTAAAAAACATATTATTCCAGGTATTGAAAAGATTTTGTATATTAAGAAGACAGGTATTATAATTATTATGTATAATAGATTTGATATCCTTAGTTAATATTATACCTAAGTAAGTTATCTGACCTGAATTGGGTATATATTTGCTAAAATCACTATTGAGAACATTTTTTGTGTATATATAGGTAGTATTTTAGTTTTTTCTTCATTAAATATTAAACCAGAAATATTTTTAAAATTCATCATTTTATCAAATAGGGACTGCATAGAAGAATTAGATCCTGCTGATGTAATTAGAACATCATCTGCAAAAAGTTGAATTTTAGATGTTGTATTTTCATCTATATCAAATCCTTCTATATCAGTACTGTTTCTGATCAGATTAGCCCAAGGCTCCATTATTAAAGTAAATAATAATGGAGAGTGGACACCCTTGTTTTGTACCTTTTAAAATGGGTATTTTTTGTGAGACATATGTTCCTATCTTAATGTAAGCCAATGCTCCTTTATATAAATGTTCAATTAGATTTACAAATGCATCTGAAAAGTCTGTGCACTTCAGTAAGATAAACAAGTAATCCCAACTTACTGAATCAAATGCTGAACTTATGTCAAGACTAATAAGTGTTAAATCATTCTTTCTCCTATTTGCAAAATCAATTAATGTTAGAGTTCTCCTTATATTATCAAAAGTATTTCTATTTACAATGAAGCCTGTCTGATCTATATCTATAATGCCTGGGATGATTGTCTTCAATCTATCAGCAAAAATACTCATAAACATTTTATAATCAACATTAAGTAATGAAATGGGTCGATATGAAGTGCATCTAGTTGGATCTTTATTGAGTTTTAAAATTGGTGAAATAAATGTGTATTGCCAAGATGGGGGAGTTATTAACTCATTTTGGGCCAAAATAAAAACCTTATGTATTAATGAGTATGTACTTTTAGAAAGAATTTTATATATCTCTGGTATAATACCATCATTACCTGGTGCATTGTTTGATTTAAGCTTGTTTATTTGTGTAACAACCTCTGTATATGAAATATTTTTATCCAATAGTTTAGTCTGTTGTTTATTAAGTTTTTTATTCATGTTTGTAGTTATAAATTTCTTTATTTTATCTTTAGGTTCCATGTTAATGTTATTATGATTAATTTTGTGAAAGTGATTTCTAAATTCATCTAATATTTCTGGTAGACTAGAAACATTCTTCTTTTTCCTTAGAGAGAAATTTTTTTTGATATGATTTTGCTTATTCAACCTTTTTGTTTTATTTTTAAGTCTATGTAAGTATTTGGGACTTATTGAGTAAGACAAAAACTTGTATTTCTCTAAAGTTATTTTAACTTTATGAGTTAAAATTTCTTTGTATTTCTCATTTAGTTTGTTTATTTCTTCAATTACTTTTTGTCCATAATATTTTCTTTATTATTATGCTTATAAGAGTCTAATTTACTTTGAATATCTAATAATTCCTTATCCCAAGATTTCCTTTTATTATTATACCATCTGATACTTTGTCCATATAGATATGATTTTAAAGCATCCCAAACATAAACAATGGAGACTTCAGGAGTATTATTTATGTCTAAAAAATGTTGCACTTCTGAAAGTATATAATCTTTATAGTCTTTTAGTTGAGTTAAGTATGCTGGTATCCTTTTGATCTGAACATTGTAAGTACTTTTTATCATGAACTCAAAGACAATTGAATTATGATCTGATATAGGACACAAAATGATTTTAGAATTAATTAATTCTGTTACCATTTGGTTAGAAATAAAGACTCTATCTATTTTTGAATAAGTTTTATATCTGTTAGAAAAAAAGGTGTATGGTGATGATTTTGAATCTATCTGATTATTAATATCATTCAAATGATAAGAATTAACAAAATCCTTTAAATGTTTTGCATTAGATGTAATTTTCCTTTTTCCTATAGTAGTAGTATCTTTTTTATGTAGGATACAATTAAAGTCACCTGCTAAAATAATATCTCCTATAGAGAATGATATGATCTTATTAAGATGGTATTTCACTGTATTAATACCAATTCCTGGTATCCAATATACATTGATTAATGTATATGTCTTTCCATTAATTTGTGTTGTAACTATACAAAACATTCCTTTATCATCTTCATAAGACTTAATAGTTTTAGGTATGGGCATACTTTTATTCCATAAAATAGCCACTCCTCTTTTTTTTCTGAGTGTGCTCTGAACTAACTAATACTGTATATTTATCAGTGGCTAATTTATCAATATCTTTTTTCAGGAGATGTGTTTCTTGAAGGAATACTAAGTTGGCCTTATGTAAATTAATGTATCTCATTAAGCTTGCCCTTTTACATGGATTATTCAGTCCATTGATGTTTAAAGAAATTCCTTTTAGAGAAGTCATTTGGCATTTTTAAAACATATAAAACTTATAAACAGAATAACAATTAACAAAATAAGTAATGTTATACCTCCTCCTTTAGGTGTACCTTTAAATATAGCTGTATTTATTGAAACTCTTATGGGATTTTGTATAAGCTTCATTTTTGTTTGTAGTGACAATGAGTTTATAAAATGTATTGTGGATGTCAGAACTATATACAAACAACAGTAAACAGAAGAAAATAATATAAGGATTAAACCTTGCACCCAGCCTGGAGTTAAGAACTCCAACTTTGAGTAGCACATACCACTCAAGTTAACCCCTACCTAAGCAGCAGTACCTCAGCTGCCACCTTATCAATTTAATACTGGTTATTATTAACTAAAGTTAACCTCTTTCAATTAGAATATCTAGTAAGACAAAGCTAAACATTTGATAAATCAGCATCATATAAATAAATAGAAACTTTTAGAAACAATTCATACTACTATGTACATCTATTTAGTATAATACATTTATAATCAAATAGCATTCAAATAAACTTGATATTGGGAACCGAGAAGAGAGAGAGAGAGAAAAGAAGTGAGAGGGAAAGAGAGAGAGAGAAAAAAAAAAAAAAAAAAAGGGCATATCTACATATTAATTTATTCAAAGTTTGTAAAAATAAGTTCTTATGTTCATTTAGAGTCAATAACTTAGGCTATTATGATTCAGACATTACATATATTAGGATATTCCTATTTTCTGTCATAGAAATGCAGTTAACAGCTTCTAAAAGACTTTAAATTACTTGCATCAAAGTTTTTTTCTCATACTTATTATTGCCAGTTAAATAAAATATTTATGTTCATAAATATGGTTACAGATCATACTGCATAGCTATGTAAATTCCCAGATATACTTAAATCATTGTGAAGAAAGCCATCTATATTTTATATATTTGAACTGCTGCTTTAAAATATGTCACATGACAGCTTCTTCTAAGATAAAATCATAATGATATTTATGCTTGTTAGTTAGATAAGTCAAATGAATTGTAGTATTACATATGTTTAAATCATAAGTATTTACATACATTAATATGTTGCAGTCATATAAACTTTCAAAAACATATGTTTATATGTTTTACTTTCTATGCCTTCTAAAATATCACACTTGCTTACTATGGGATACTGAATCATTTAAAATCATTATAACTTTCATATTTTATAAATTATAACATGAATAAGTAAGTAGTTATAAAAAATAACTCACATTTAAATGTTATAGAGTTCATTTTCCATCACAGAGTCACATTTGCAGCAGTTCTACTTCCTGGTAGAGTGTTCTTCTTGAATCTGCGATGTGTCAGTGTGAATTCAGGGGTCAAAGTTCAAATTGACTGCATTCAGCTTCTCTGCGTGAATTCTGAGTGTTGAAGCTTTTAAAACAACTCAAGGACACTATTCACGAGGTAACCCACATCCCAAATTGTCTCCCTTAACATTCTGGCGGGAATTTTAATAAATGCAAGTGGCTGACATTCATTTAGCAATACAAATGAAAGTAAATAGAGTAAAACCTTCGCAAAGTATTTTACAAGTTATTACAGTCTCTATGACAGTGAAACTAAGCCCACAGTTATTAATATATAATACAACTAATTTTTTATGCCCCAATTCAATTTTTTATACAAATATTATTATATACATGTATCAGTATTATCAAAAGCATGTAAATGTACTTATATGAAAGAAAAGAGAGAGAGAGAAAATAAAATAAAAAGAGTAAGAGAAGAAAGAGAAAAGATAAAAAAGGAAGCTATAAAAAGTATCTACAGTGGAATATTACTTGCTGTTTATATTAATAAAGATAGATATGAAACATATTATTTACTACTGTTTTGTTCTAATTATTAGTAATTAAATCATGACAGATTATTTGTAAACAAGTATAAGCAATAGAATCATGGCAAAATAATTAGCATCAGTATTTAAACAGCATATATACTTTTTTAAAAAGAGTTAATAGGTTATTATTCCACTTATCATATTTTCATCATACTTCTCTCCCTGCCTTCCCCCACCCCTTACTGAATGCATAATCTAGAAAGAATGTCATTATTTAAAACAAGAAGAGAGAGAAAAAAAATGTATCACATTACTAACCTTGGGTCTCTTTATCACAAAGAGAAACAAGTTGATTGATAGCTTGTTATTTGTTCCTCAGATATTTTGACTATTTATGAAACAAAAACAGTTCTTTGTACACAGAAAATAACTTTGATTAAATCTTTTTCAGAATATTTGTGGCTTTCTGGAGATGCAGTAACTTATTTAAAGAGATTAATAGTGAAGAAAAAAGAGAGAAAAAAAGAAAAAACATAGAACAAGTCATTTGTTTTTTAGTCTTTTTTTCTTCTCTGAAGTCTTCCAAGAAGCTTCTGTTGCCAACCTCTTTAATGAAGGACTAGCCCATTCCATTTCCTCTATTTTATCCAAAATCTTATTTTTTTTGATATACAGCAATGCAGAGTCTAAGTCTTCAAAAATTCTAGGGCCATCAGGTAGAAAGATTTTTAGTTTGGCAGGAAACAGAAGGTAGGTTTTAAACTGTGCTTTCTTAAGCTCTCTTATTAATGGCAGAAAAACTTTTCTTTTAGTTATTACCAAGGAAGAATAGTCATTGTCAAAACGCACAGTTGCCTCATTAATTTTAACAGGTGCTTTAGCCCATGCAGATTTAAGTACCATCTCTTTGTCATAGGATGATAGAAATCTAACTATAACTGATCTAGGATACTTTTTGTTAGAGTTAAAATTAGATATGGATCTATGGGCTCTTTCAATACCAAAAGAAAATGCTTCTGGCAAATCTAAAGTTTTGGGGAGCCATGTATTTAAAAAAGAAGTAATATTGTTACCTTCTATATTTTCTGGCAGTCCAAAAATCCTAATATTATTGCGCCTAGATCTATTTTCCAGGTCATCAAGTTTAATTTGTAGATGTGTGTTCTGTTTCAGCAAAAACTCAATGTTGATTTCTTCTTCTTGGATTCTATTCTCCATGTCATTTACAGTCTCTTCTATGCCTGTAATCTGAGTCTTCTGTTGTTGCAAGTCTAGATGTAACAAATCTATTTGTTTTGTAGTTTTTTCTATGAAGTTATCAATTTTAGTATCCAGTTTGTCCATTTTGGTAGTAAGTTGCTGAATTGTAGATATCAGAGACTGAAGCTCCTTCTTGATGCTGGAATCTTGAGAATTTGTCTTACTGGAACTCATTTCAAACAGAGGAGCTGACAGAGAAATTTCCAAAGTATTTTCTGACAGGAATATTATTGAAATTTTCTTTCTTTTTTAGATATTATTCAAGAAACAGATATTACAAACGTATTTAGAAAGAAAATTACTTCATAAATTAATTTTTAAAGTAATTATTTTCTGTCAGTGCTGTGAAATTGGTGGAGCTGAAGAAATCTGCTGCTATCCTGTGTTCATCCTTGGCCACGCCCCCCTAAGCTGAGTTCTTCTTGATGGCCATTAGGTGCATTATTTTTGGTTACCAATATATAGGGCAGACAAAGTCATAAAATACCAATATTTGCAAAAGGAAACAAGAATGATATGGAAGAAAGCCAACCAGATAGTTCCAGTAACAGTAGTAGTGGTAGAAACAAGTCTAAAAAAAAGAATTTACAATCATATGTAAATATGCTGCTAGTAAAGAGATTACAAAATGAATTACAGAAGGAGGGAGTTCTGTGCACATTACAGGTGCTGACAAAATCCAAAACACTTGGTGAAACACTTCATCGCTCAGTTGGAGTTTTTTATTCAGTTTCTACTCCACAATGATGTTTTTCTATATCACTTGTATACAATTTCATATTTTGCTTTGTATCTTTATCGCTCACTGCATAATTAATTTGTCAGTGGTAGTGTTTTTTTTGGGATATATGTTATGATGGCAGATGTTTTACATACATAAGTATATACAAATGTTTCAGCCATGAGCACTGATGCCCTTCTAGCTTGCCAATATACCAAAACACTTGTTCCCATAATAAATGCCCAGGCTGCTCTTAAAAACATCTAAACTAGTGCTTGCTTTAATGTAGTTTGGTAGTCCGTTCTATGCATCAGCTGCTCTCTCAGAGAACCAATTAGTACACTTCTCATTCCTACAGAATCTTCTACATAGGTTGTCTGATAATACTCTACAACTTTTTGATAACCCTAAACATTCCTAGAAATAGTTGTCTCTAAATGCCCTATATGCTCTTATATATCTATGAGACACTGTACAAGTTCAGATATTTTAGTCTTTCATAATAACTTAAACTTTCACATCCATGGACGCTCTTGGTATATTTCCACTGCACTCTTTCCAGTTTAGTCACGCTTGTTTTCTTATAAGGTTTCCATATTGTTATTTCATTATCAAGTTTGAGTCTAGTGTAATGCCTTCATTGTTTCTGATTTCTTAAACTTTATAAATTCTTTTTTCTGATCCTGGTAAGAGTAGGAGCAGAGTGCATTGACTCCTGACTGTTTCTGGTTAAATAGTGAGTGTCTGTATTTAACGTACCTGATTGGTCTGGTTGCTATTCGAGGCATCTACCAGAAAAAGGCTACAAGTCTACAGACCCTTTCATCATCTGGGACAAGACGAGGGGTCACAAAACAGGCTGTGGCCTGCTTCTCTTCCTGGGATTGGTGCTAACATTTTGCTTCTGGGGAGAGAAGAAACAAAGGAGTATTGTATCGGAACAGAGTGAAGCTGTGGTGAGACCAGCATTAGTAGTAGTCAGGCAGTAGCCATTCATGCGATTACCCTCGTTTCATCATTCTTGACAAGCTAATTCTTTGTTTTCAGTAAGTACTACTTGATTTGTTTCTAACTTCAGAATATCTGCCTAAATACTTCATCCTTAAATTTTCAGGGTCTATGTATTAGTTTCCCCTCAAGTATTTGGCAGTGCTCTGTACAGACTCAGATACCTTGAATGACGTTTTCCTGTAAAAGCACAATTGAAATTTCTCCATTATCTAGTTGCACACAGGACAATTAGTTGGCAGTGACAAGCATAGTTGCAAACCAGATACTCCTGACAGTGATTGATATTCTCACTCCAACACTCTAATCAATAAAAAAGGGGACTATTGCCATGGACATGAACATACCTATCATCTCCGTTACTGGATTGGTGGATATGGGCATCCTGAGGCAATGTAGAAATTGCCTCATGTTTACTGACAACCAGTTAATTCTCAAGCAAACTGATATGGTATGTGAGAGGTGTATTTACACAACGTCACTGGAGGTAAAGCTCTCACATAAAACTATTCCTAATGTCAATAAGGTTGTCAGTAGTACACATGCTGCACACATCATGCACAATTCAAAGCAGACATATAGAGCCACATATACTGAGGCACTTACATATAACCTTCCTAAACCACAAAGACCTTTTAGACAAAGTACACATAAGAAATACACTCAGCAGCCCCAAACACACTCTTTCAAAACAACACCCACATCAACACATAGAGCTACATCTTATGGAGCCTCTACCTCTAAGCCCATAAGGCAACACACACTATCCAACATTTTAGTCATTGGAGACTCCATCGTGAGGCACACTGATGTCCCTCTCACCAGGCTGAGTAAGGAGAAAGTTACGGTCAGTTGCTTATCAGGGGCTAGGATCCACCACATTATGCATGCACTCAGTTCATTGGACCACAGTTACCAATATGACTCAGTCATAGTTCATGTGGGACTAAATGACATGAGATGTACCTCCCTAGACTATATGAAGAGAGACATCATAGAGCTCTTGGAATATGTGTATCAGGCTGTTATGAGCCCAGCATTGAGCAGGATTTTACCTTCTCCAGGGATGATGCCACAATACAAACAAAAAATGATCGACTTTAATAATTGGCTTAGTTTCTTGTGTCATTCTAAGGGGGTGCAATATTTGTCAACATGGAAGGAGATGGTCAACAGACCACTCTGCTTTGTCAGGGATGGTCTCTCTCCCCTCTAGGCTTTTGAATATTATCTAAAACATTATCTTCTCCCATAGTGCCTTTTTTATGCAATGCCAAACTGAAAGTACTTTCTGACATATCAAATCAAAACCAAGAAAATCTAAAGGTGTTACTGCTCAATGCTAGGAACCTAAACAAAAACCTCCACTCCCTAGAAGCTCTCTTTACCCTAGAGAATGTTGATGTCTGTGTGGTCTCTGAGACATGTTTTAAAGCCACAGAGAGCACATCAGCAGTGCAAGGTTATAATGTCTTCCACACATTTAGACCAGCTACTTCACAGGCAGGGACTAAAGGGAGAGGTGTCTCTATTTAAATCAAAAATAAATATACTTCAAGGCTGGTCAAATAGGACAATGGACTTGAGCTGCTCCATGTTCAAATCACCATAGGTAAAATCCAATACCACTTCCTTGCAAGTTATAGGTCCCCCTTTGTGACCCAGGAAACCCATACCATGTATTTAAACTTATTAGAAACACTAACCATCCAACCCAATACCATATTCATGGGTGACTTTAATTACCCCACTATTAACTGGGCATCCTATACAACATCAAACATACATGCACAGAGATTCCTAGGTTTTGTAAACACAAACTCCCTGGACCAGATGGTCAATACACCAACCAGGGGTGCAACCATCCTGGACCTCACTAATATGGGAGAGTCCTGCACACCCCCTACTGTAATGCCTTCCCTGGTAAGGTCAGACCACAAAATGGACTCCTATGAAGTAAAAATAAAATGTGTATCCCCATCACAACCGAGAATATTCAGGAACTATTCTAACGCTAACCTCCTGCTATTAAGTGAGAATCTGGCAAAATTTCAAGCCCCTACAAACCCTGGGAACACTTCTGCCTGTGCAAAACTCAAGCATGTTAATAGCTGCAAAGAGGCAGCTGTACCCACCAGGAAGAAGTACAGAACCAACTCAAAAAACAAGCCACCCTGGTGGAATCACAAAATCAATCAGATGGTTAACAGGAGGAAGAAAACCATGGCAAAAATTAGGAGTTACAGCACCCAGAAGGATAAAAGCACTCTCATCAAACTAAACAAACAATTCAGAGGACAAATAAAGTCTCTAAAACCCAAATTTGAGGTAAGTTTGGCCTCCCAGGCAAAGGACAACCACAAAGCATTCTTTAGCTATGTCCACAACCTCAAAGGCAATACACAATTGTGTGCAGAGCTCATTGTAAATGGAGCCACCTATACTGAGCCAGAAGATATAGCAAACCTCCTGGCTGATAAATTCAGCTCCATCTTTACTCCTCTCTCCCTCAACCTTCCCTCAGGAAATATCATCAAATATAACTCTCCCTACTATCACTAGGGAACAGGTCCTTAATGCTCTCTCTAAGACCAAGAACACTGCATCAATGGGCCCAGACAATATCTTAGGATGCCTTCTAAATAGCATGAAACATGACCTATCATGGCTTCTGTAATTACTATTTAACTGCAGCCTCCAAACAGGCTTCATACATCATGAATGGAGAAAGGTAATAGTCATCCCTCTGTACAAAGGTGGGTCATCTACAGACCCTGGAAACTACAAACCCATATCTCTCACTAGTCTTATATGTAAAGCTATGGAAAGAATTATCATGGAGAAGATTGGCAGAGATATAGTAAACCTCCAGACACTGGACCCAACCCAGTTTGGTTTTGTAAAGGGCAGATCATGCCTACTCAACCTGGTGGACTTCTTTGAAAAGATCACTAAAGCAATGGATGAGGGCAAAATTGTTCGCACTGCCTACCTTAACCTGACCAATGCATTTGACACAATACCACACTATGACATTGTTGACAAACTCAGGAGGTTAGGTACAAACCCGTATGTCACCCGGTGGATAGACAACTGGCTCACAGACAGGATCCAGGAAGTTAGGATTCGGGAGTCTACATCTACAAAGAGTGGAGTCCCTCAGTGATCAGTCCTTGGACCGCTCCTTTTTGGCATTTACTTCTCAGAAGTCAAGGCCAATGTCAGTGGTCTCTGGCTGACTAAATTTGCAGATGATTGCTAATTAGGAGCTGTCACTGAATCTCACACTGACACAAATGTTCTCCAGGAGAGGCTGACACAGACAAACAACTGGTGTCAGAGCCATGGACTAAAACTAAATGCCAAGAAATACATAATACTATCCTTTGGGAAGTCAGCCATCCCTGGAAAGTATCATATTAACAACACACCCCTTAGAGCTGACCCAATAGTCAGGGACTTAGGGATACACATAGATAGTAATCTAGCCTTTGATCATCATGTGTCTACAGTGGTGAGGAAATCATTCTATGTTGCACAACTGATAAACAAAGGTATGGCATCTAAGTCCAAGGAAGTCATTGTTCCACTGTATTCGGCATTCATTAGACCTATCATTGAGTACAATGCACCCTTTGGTATGTACCTAACTAGGCAAATCCAACAACGTCCACAGAGATTCCTCACTGAAAGAATACAGTATGTAAGTAATATGTCCTGTGCAGACCATCTCAAAGCCCTATCTCTGTATTCTGTCTCCTACATGCTTTTGAGGGGAGATCTATACCTGGCATACAGGCCATTGTCAGACCCCACTCTGATGGACCTCCTGCATATTCTCAAAACAAACAGTACCAGAATTACCCATTCTAAAGACATAAATATTGCCTGTGATACAAATAGGACCTGCTGGAGGTATGTATCCCAGTAACTACCCCATCTATGGAACAGGCTCCCCATCCATGTGAAGTAGAGTTCCTCCCTAAACCAATTCAAGTGCAACTTGGACAATTGGATGGAGAAACAGAAATTCATCCCTGGTTTGGCATGTATGTCTTTAAAGCAAACAGGTAACCTGTAAATGGTTCATCTCCTAGGCCCATGCTTACACTTATTAAGGGTATCAGAACTTGTCAGAGATTTGGGATGCATGGCTAGACTTAAAAAGGCCCTTGTGGTTGTTAGCCTAGTAAACACCTCTGAACCTATGAACCTATAGTTCTATAAGTATCATTGACCAATTGGTTGACAAGATTAGAAACACTCAAAGCTGGATCTACCCATATACCCAGGTCCTTAAATGTATCTACATTTTCAATCACTGTGCGTTGTATTAAATATTCACATTTCAGTTTGTGAATCCCAAATCTCATATTCTTAGTTTTTCATGTATTTATCAGCATTATTGTCCTTTGCCAAAATAGTCAGTTTGTTCAAGTTCTTTGCAGGCATGCCCTATTTGTAGCACATGTAATGATTTTATCTAATTTCAGGTCATCTGCATACAGGGTGTAGAACACCTCAGATAGAAAAGATAGGTCTGAAAGATACAATCTAAACAAGTAAGGACTTAGGACAGAGCCCAGTGGGACACTCTGATTGTAACCAAGAATTTCACCAGTAAAACTGCTGTGTGATACTTGCCATGTTCTGTTTGTAAACCATGCAGCTATCCATCTTATCAAGAGTAAATTAATACCTAATTGTTCTAATTTACTGATCAGTGCTTTGTTTATGACCCTGTCAAAGGCTGAAGTTAAATCTGTATGAATTACAACACAGCACAATTTTTCACTATTAACTGTTATTATATTGTTTTTGAACATCATGTTACAGGTGGTAATAGATCTGTTTACAACATATGCATGTTGATATATGGTTTCAAGTCCCAACCTTTCTAGTTCTGATAATAACTTATCCAATATTACCTTTTTCATTACTTTTTCACAACGAGAATGTAGACTTAAGGGTCTCTAGGACTCTGGGTTTGTCATAACCCTTTCCCTTAAAGACAGGTTTAATGAGTGCATGTCTGCAGTCTTAAGGATCAAATTGTTCAAAAGAGGGAGATCATTGTCACTGTAGGGCCCTGGTCTTTAACAATGGAGTGGGTTTTAATAAAGGGACATGCATTACAGTAAGAGGAAGGGATAGGCATCTTACAGAAGATATGTCTGCTACGTTTCTTAGCATTTAATCTTAACCTATAATATGATATTATCTGATTCAAAGTCAAGTGAAATAGAGCTGATATAGGTCTTGCTGCAGAATCTGAGTATCATGGGGTAAGTTAACCAGCACCCAATGTGCAGTTATCTGCAAACTTGGTTATGCATAGATCTTGATTACCCAGCATTAGCATTGAAAAGTAAAGGCAAAATAGAAGGTGACCCAAGGCTGAACCATGGGACATTGCAAGTAACATTGCAGTGTTTAAAGGTGACTCCTCTTAACTGGAATGTACAAGTTCAGTCTGTAAGCCAAGCAATTTCCCAGTGGGCAATTTAAGAGGTAACTTTGAGACTAGAGCATTTGATTATGATGCCCACATCAGGAAAGGTGTGACAAGCTTTAGCAAGGTTGAAGTTGGCAGGATGGACAGTGTCCATCAGCTAAACTTATTTGACCTTGAGAAATAATCATCCAGACTGAGTAAGCATGGCCTACTCTCAACAAATCCAAACTGATTGGGTTCAAGGGTCATTGATTCACCTATGTCATTTCTAATTAATTCAGTGATAATGTTTACCTTGCTTTGCAAGTAATGTATAAATAATAGAGAAAACAAAATCATTGTGGAACTGTAGTTTTGATGAGAGGCAACTCACAACATAGCCTGTACCAAGACTAAGGGTTGAATACATTAGGTTGAACTATGTGATGTTCGATATTTGCAAACAGACAGTCTTAAATGGTGTTGGGACTGAAAGAGCTAGTGTTTTTAGTTTTGGAAAGAGAAGAACCACTTGACCAAGGTATCACTTGTCCAGTCAGGATAAAACAAGACGAATGATTGTGGGTTCAGTTCAAGCAGCTTTATTACATACAAACACATCAGGACTGAGACTTAGTAACTTAAACTTAAATAAACTTATAAACAGACTAACTACAGCATTCATACATGTTAACACTCTGGCTGTTCACTCAAAATGGGACTGCTGCCTGCACGCGCTCTCTATTCATACGCACGTGCCCTCACTTTGAAATGCTTCTTAAGGTCTCAACAAACACTCTGATCTACATCCTCCCTCTTTGAGAAATAAGTCATGCACAGTAATAATGACAATAATCATTGACACACAATTATACAGAACTAATTACAAGTGAAACAATCATGTCCAGGTTGCCGTGTATTTTACAGTAGGTCTGGAAATACAACCTGAATGTGTGACATAAAAATTAGGACTGGGCATAGCAACAGGAACTGTCATTGATGAATGTTCAACTTCAGGGACATCTGGGACATCATCAGGAATGGGAATAGGTAGTGAGACATGTCCTTCAACATGAACATAGACTGGATTGCTCAGAGATCTAGAGTCTGTATCATAGGTATGATGCTGTGATATCAGTTCAGACACTGGAAAAAGATGCCTGTGATTTATTCTGTATTCTATACCATCAGATTCTACTAAGTAAGATCTCGGCTCAGCACATACACCTCTCACTTGACCAATTCGAACAAAACCTTTCACCGTTTGCATCATCAGTATCTCTCCTTATTTCAATGGACAAAAAATATGCTCATTTTATCATAGTAGGACTTCTGGGATGAACACTTTTTGAATAGTTGGGCTTTGATTACTCTGGTGTTTTTAGCATTAGGCACCAACAAACTGGAAATGATAGGCAAGGTTGTTCTGGTTTACCTAGATAGCAGTCTCTGAGCAGGTGAGACAAGTAAATTGTCATGGGGTATATTTCTGAGATTAAGCAAATTCAAAAAAAATTTGTATTGTCATGCTTTGACCTCTTTAGCGATTGCTTTGTACTTTGTACTGCATGTTCAGCTAGGCCACAAAAAAACACGAAAACAATTAAATAAACACTTGAAAAGGTGAAAGAACACAATAAGAGCCGGCTAAAAAATAAAAGAACGTTTAATAATGTGAGCGCTTTTGGCAAGGACCTTGCCTCACTTTCTTCAGACAAAACCAGATACATTGCTGAATCCACATATTTAAAACAAGTAAATAAACTAATTAATCAATTAAAATCAAATTAGATAATTATTAACTCTTCAAGGTAACAAGTAGTGCTTGTTGAAACATTTAACTTTGTAAACGTAAAAAATTCAAAGAACTCGAGAGTCAAAAAATAATCAATTATCATGCATTATGCAAGTACCACATATAAATACATATAATAAACATAAATACACTCAGTAAAACCACAATAAAACCTCATACAAAAACTAAAGAAACATATTGGAAATCTCAAAACCTTTTACAACATAGAACTTCCATTCTTAAAATTAGAGCATACTAAAAATAACGTTTACAAAGTTAAATGTTTCAACAACATTAAGAAGGTGAGGCAAGGTCCTTGCCAAAAGTGCTCACATTATTAAACGTTCTTTTATTTTTTAGCTGTCTCTTATTGTGTTCTTTCGCCTTTTCAAGTGGTTATGTTCAGCTAGGCCGTTTGACTGTGGATACTCAGGACTACTCGTAAAATGGATAAAGTCCCACTCTTTTGCAAATTTCTAAAATAGCTGACTGGTAAACTGGGCACCGTTGTCAGAAATAACTTTGTGTGGACTACCATGGACTGAGAAATGGTGTTTCAACTTAGTAATGACAGTACTGTATGTTAGGTTAGATATCAGATCAATCTAGAACCAATTCAAATAAGAGTCTACCAACACTGAGTAATGTTGACTATTCCACTCAAATATGTCAGTGGCTATTGTTGACGAAAGTAGTTCAGATATCTGGTTTAGCTGAAGTTGCTCTTTTTAATAATTCGATTTAGTACTATTGCATACTGAACAAGATGAAACTACTTTATTGATATATTTTGACAGAGATACTAGTCCTCTTGCCCTTCTTTTGGTAGCTTTGGAATTTGGGTGGCCGCAATGCAAATTTTGGATCTACTCCCGTTGTAAGGAAGTAGGAATGATAACTTTAGGACCTTTGAAAATGATGCCATCTTCCATCAACATCTCATCTCTGTAAGGAAAATAAGGTTGCACTTCTGTTGGTATACAAGATTGCTTTGACAACCATTCAACACTGATGAAGTGCTTGAATATTTGCAAAATTGGATCAGTCGTTGTATGATCTCTTAGCTTATCAAGTCTTGTGGTAGAATAATTATGTACTTCCATGACACTGAAGTCAAAATTCTGTGTATCAAGCTTTGCTGTGGTATTTCTGGGTGAGCTGGATAAGGTATCAGCCAAATAAAGAAGTTTGCCTTTCGTATAGACCATTTTGAAGTTGTACTTCTGTAATTTGAGCATCATTCTTTGTAGTCTTGCTGAGCTGTATGCATAGGCTTCTTTAAAACAGCAACTAGAGGTTGATGATCAGTCTCAATCTGGATAGCTCAGCCATAAATACAATCACGGAACTTTGAACATGCAAACACAATTGCCAAAAGTTCCTTCTCAATCTGAGGGTGGGAGGTTGGCATAATGGTTAAGGTGTTTACCTTACAGAAACAAGGTGCAGGGTTTGATTTTCACATGAGGTAATTGCCTAGGCTTAAAATGGCCTGCAAGGGCAGTTAGCCGAGTAGGAACCTATAGAAAGAATAGTCAGGTCAACTATACAGCATACTGCATCTCAGTTTGGCTAAGAGTTCTAGATGCATAGACTACTGGTCTATTCTCTTGAAGAATAACTGCACCAAGACCCTACTTTGAAGCATCACATGAAAGAATTACTGGTTTGTGGACATCATAATATCTTAACATAGTTGGACTGGCAATTGTCTGTTTCAGGTCATCAAATGCTCTCTGGTGTTGTTCCAACCATGACCAGGTAACATTCTTACATGTCATCTCTCTTAAGGGTACTGATAATTCACTGAAGTCTGGTATAAACTTGCCCAAATAGTTAACCATACCAAGAAAATGCTGTAAGGGTTGGACATTGTCTGGAGCTAGCATCTCAAGAATGGCTGTTTGTTTGGAAGGATCTGGTCATTAGCCTGAACTGGTAAATAAATGACCAACATAAGTAACTTCTGGTAACCTGAATTTACATTTCAGAGGATTAAGCTTTAGATTCACTTCACATGCTCTTTCCAGAACTTTCCTGAGGTTTCTGTCATGCTCTGCTTCCCCATTGCCTCCAACTACTAAATCATCTACTATTACAGCACATGGATAACCTGAAAAAAATTTGCTCCATTGCATGCTGAAAGACTTCACTGGCAGAATTTATTCCAAAAAGCTTCTGAGAAATCTGTATCTACCAAATGGCATACTGAATACAGCCATTAGTGAAGATTTGCAATCAAGCATTGCTTGCCAAAATGAACTCTTTGCATCTAAGACAGTAAAAAAGAGTGGCATTTGGCATGACGGTAGCAACTTCCTTGACTGCACATATAGGATGGTGGGGTCGCTTTAATGTTTTGTTTAAGTCTCTTGGGTCAATACATATTCTAATTTCATCTGAGCTTTTCTTATGAGCAACCACCATGGAAGATGTCATACCTCTCAACCTTTTAGAGCAAGAAATCTGGACAAAGCCTGAGAAAATGGGGAAACAAAGGCTCAAAAATAGGGATAGATTTTTAAATGTTGCTCTTATAAATGTAGAAAGTTGGTAGAATAGCAGGATTTCTGTTAGCATGCATTTTCAGGTGGATATGAAGACTGAAACTCAAATGTATGTCATTATTTAGCGACTTCAGTCCTCAGAACATCCCAGTTATTTGCCAGAAAACCACAAATTTGATAAGGAGCAGACTAAAACTATGAGGCACAAATCTGGACGTTCTGTAAAAATATGGATAGTTGAGAGGCAGGGAAGACACCAATTCAGTTGGTTCTGTAACTAGATAAATCGCACCTTGGTGCACCATTTTATTAACTGGACTATGACTCTGTACTGCATAGCTATTAAAACTCTTCTCACTGGTCTGACCACTGGACTGACCTCTGCATCTAATTTCATGGAGTACACAACTGAAAGTTTACCTAGCTTGTCTTCGAAAATATAAGCATACTCTGAGAAAATAGCATTGGTGAAACTAGAATCGGGACATGTGCTTACATGATGGACTTCTTTGGTAAAGGAAAATATATATTTTTTTAACTGTCTCTGAGACCTAATAATAACTGTAGAGGTCTTTTGACTACATAAAACTGCAAGCTGTAACTTTTCCCAGCTGAATAGCATGAAAGCACTACTGAACCTTCGGTTTGAATCTCTTCACCTCCATAATCAACAAGCTTGGGAAAATTAAGTTGTTCACCAGCTCTTAGTCTAGCAAATGTTTCTGCTTACATAATATTGCACTATGAACCACTGTTCACTTTGAGCTCTGTGGGTTTACCATTAATCAGGACAGTATAAAACATTTCGTTTTTTACAGCAAATCTACTGCATTAACCTTTTCACCAACCACTGATACACCATCTACATAGAAAGTAGAGTTGCAGCTTTCTATATGATCAACTTACTTTTTTGAGTGACCTTTCTTAATAAATGAATGAGGCTTGCTTGATTTAGAAAGCTTGTGAAAGTGGTTCCATGTTTTACACCTGCGGCATTGTTGACCAAATGCTAAGTACTTTTCACTTTTGGACTCGTGATTGGCACCACAATTACAACAGTTAACTATGAGACTTGACTTGGGTTTTGCTGAATCACCATCTGTGGTGCACTGAGCCAGTCTGTTTTATTGAGCTAGCCTTAGAACTTGCTGAAAATGTACGAGCTCTCCCTGGAAATCCCGCAGGGGCTGCAGCTGCCATGTGCTTAGGCCTGTTTCTGTTAGCTACGTGCTGCATGTTGTCTACATTTGCTCTAGAGGCTGCTGAAACCATGCTCTTATCAATTGCAAGCATATTTGTGTGCCTTTCTGTAAACTCATGTGTTTGACAAATCTCTATAGCTTTGCTGAATGTTAAATCACTGTCTCGAAGCAAAATCTTTCTCACTGCAGCATTATTAACACGAAACACAAGCCTGTCCTTTATTAACTCGTCTTTCAGATCACCAAATCTGCATGTTTTAGCTTTGTTTCTCAAGTCAGTAATATAATCAGCAAAAGTTTCTCCTGGCTTTTGGTCTCTTGTATAAAATAAATGCCCTCCAATGTAACATTTGTCTTGGAGTTACACATTTCTTTACATTTACATTTCAAGCACTCAGGGTCCTCCCTTGATTCAGCTTGTAAAACAAAGTGAAAGTTTTCCCCTTCTTTTACATATACTGCTGGTGCATACACAAATGAACCCTCTCTTTCAGTGGCTTCTGACCCTGTTAGATTAGGCAGAGTAAATGCTCTCGTATGTGCTTCTTTATCAGAAAAAGTTGCTTGCATGAAAATGTTGTATTTCTGCTCAAATACCCTACAATTATATATAATATTATGATCAAATACAAGTGGACTGGGTCTGGCAAATGCCTCTGCCATGCCATCACACACTAATGAAGACCCTTGGAATTATGTACGAACATACACACATATACATATGCCAAAAATTTATGCCAGAGACTTGTAATCATGCTCAATAGCACAACAGTCTTTGAAATAACTGCACTTTGTGAAATAAGTCTCCGTAGCACAAGAAACACTTTGAAATCACTGTACTTTGTGAAACCTTTCTTACTAGTGTAAGAAACACTTTGAAATGACTACACTTTGAGAATGAATTGTACACAGCACAAGAAACTTCTTGAAATAACTGTATTTTGAGAAACAACTCTGTACAGCATAAGAAACACTTTGAAAGGACTGTACTTTGCAAATGAACTATACGCAGCCCAAGAAACTTTTCAAAATTACAGTTTTCTGACTTCACTTTGCAAAATAACTGCACTTTGCACACAGTACACTCTTTGGAATAATTGTACTGTTATAAAGTGCACACTGCAAACACTTTGCACACTCTGCCATACTTTGAACAACTCTAGATATACTTTGAATTGCTTTAGTTAGTGTGAAACAGTAGCTCATATCGGAAAACATTGTTGTTTACTAAAAATACAGTCACTTTGCTTTTCCATGCTCATTTTACCCTTTAATTGCACTCATTATGCTCGTTTTGCCCTTTTATTGTACTCGTTATGCTCATTTTGCCCTTTAATTGTACTCGTTATGCTCGTTTGAATTTTATCATGCTTGTTATACTTTTCTTGTGCTCGTTTTACTTTTAACATGCTCTTTATGCAAATCAGAAGTAATTCGAAATGTTCTAATAAGGGAACATGCTGCATATAATGATGTGTGTTGCAGGTGATGTCAGATGTACCCTTGAACCATGACCTCTCCCCAGTGCACACCCCCCACAAGACAATGACAGAATTTTCATACAACTTAGCCTGTGTCAAAATAAGAAACTTTGAGGAAAGAATCTTTAGATTTTTATATGACAGATTATTTTGTTTAGACACCACTCTTAAGGCAGCACAATGTAGTCCAAAGTTATGCAGCAACCTATTTATAGTCTGTACTGTGTTATGCAGTATGGTACTGTCTAATCAGGTGATGCAGTCAGGCAAATAGCAGAGCAGGAAGGAGATACAATGAAAGACAACAGAGGAGCAGAATCATAGCCTAGTCAGTGATGGGCACAATACATTGCAGCACAGCAAAGCGGTAGTGTCTACTCCACAATTATGGACCATGACATGGACAATACAATGTAATATGATACAGGGACATACCATTCTCCTATTTAGTATAGTTATAGTTTGTACTTATACTAACCTGACGTATTACCAAGTTCAAAGCAATAACTTTTGCAAGGTCCACAGCTTGGTAATCTAGGGTGTCAACATTTTACTACCCTGAGCCAGGGAAGATGACTGTATTACAGGAAAATATTGTTAGCCTTCAGTGAAAATTAATATAGGACTCTACTCAGTGGGGTAAATATTGTGAAGCCTACTTTGGGTGTATATAGCATAAGGTTATATCTGGGACAAGACGCATGCATGTTCTTGTGGCCAGTCTATGCTTAGGAAGTTGTCTAGAAATTTATATATGTGTCCCTTTTTATACTTTAATCCATTTACTACCAGTGGTGTGACTTGAGAAACCACACCCCAGGTGGTCATCAGATTTCAGATTTTTAGATTAAAGATTACATTTTGTGGTGGACAGTGGAGTGGATCCATTCACCCTAGACCCTGTCTACCATCACATTTTCATACCTGGGCATATCTGTTGATTAACATCTCTAAGACAGTATGATTCTTCTCCATTTTTGCATTTAGTAGCACTTTAGAAGGCTGCTCTGAACCCACTTAAATGAAGCGGGAGTCTTGTTTATTAACATCAGGAATGTTTATTAACATAAGGAATATTTCTTCAATTCCCAAATAAAATGCTTACAGTTTCATTACTGAATTCTTGCCTGGAGGTCTTGATACTTCAGTCTGCATGACAGAGTGTAAAATAAAACTTGAACCCATCAACATATTGAATATTTTTGGGAACCATAGAAAAAAGCAGTACAGCCTTATTTCTCTACGGACGTTTGTGGATACTTCATATTGTTTGCTTGTTTCATTCTCTAGAAAGATGCAAATTAACAGGCCAGCTGATCAGCATGAGGATGGATGGGCTTTTACCCACACCAAAAGTGACCTGTTTTGACTGGAGGCACTGGGAGATGATTGCTATTTTGAGGACTAGGGATAGAGTAGCACATGGCCGGCTTAGATTTTATTTTATTTTATTTTTTGTGGAAGGAGCAGAGGTAGTTGAGATTCATTGGTAAAATAATACATCCTTGAAAATGTTCAGTATCGCAATGCACAGCGTTTGTTGAACAAATAATGAAAGACAATGTGTGATGAAATCCATGCAATTAAATACTAGAAAGGGCTGGGTGTAGGTAGACTCAATGAAGGGGAAAAGTGGGTCTTGGAAGGTTAAGGTAATATCCATGGGGAACAAACCAACATAAGATGAGGAGAGATAGTATAACCAAAAAATGCAGACTTGAGATCTTTAATATTAACTTTTATTTTTCCAGAGAAATAGGAGTGGTGGTAAAGAGGCATGGTATTATTTGCATCCAAAAAGGTACAGTTTCTTAGCATATGATTTCCTCAAGCAGAGTAATATCACTCGATTGCAAATTAGGTGTAGTACACTTATAATTTGTACTCATCAAGTCATCTCTCATAAATGGCTATGCACAAATGTATTTAAACTTATGATGAATTCTTCATTGATTGATTACTATATTCTGCAAAGTATTAATTATACAACGGGTAGACAATAAGGCAAATAAAAACTTATTTGTTTGTGAATAAGTTAAATGAAATGGTTCTGAGACCATTTTGAACATGCTATAAACGGGCAAAAATAAAAACAGATTAGCAGTAAATCCACTAACCACTTAAGCCTACTTCTCACATGCTGCGTAACAATTTCACTGCATCTTAAGCATGCATTAATTTACTACATCAAGTAATAAATGAGTAGATATGTAAAGGCACAAATAATCAATGTACAAAAGTATGAGATGCAAAAGATAATGCAGTCAGCACTACATATATTGTTAGATCTAGTACAAATTAGTTATTAGCAAAGACATGCACCGAAACTAACTGAAGCCAAAAGACTAACAACAGCAAGACAAATAAGCGTCAGAGTAATTAATGGTGTGAAGCACTGGATCTATGAGGTCTGCATGAACAATTACATGCTGATGCTGCAATAATATTCAGTAACCGTAAATAAAAGAAAAAATAGAAAGTGTGCTATAGTAAACTATTTTAGGGCTAAGCATTGTCATTCTAAATACAATTTCAAAAATGGATGCAGTTTAGAGCAACACAGTGAAGTAGTGAACAGCGTTGCTGCCTCACATTGCATGACTCTCCACTTTGTTTTCTGGCTGGAATGCTTATGAGAAGAGTTTATATGTCCTCTCTGTGTCCACCTAGGATTTTTTTGGGGAGGGCTCTGGTTTCCTCCCACATGCTGACTGAAGAACTGGCAGTCTTACAAGCTGATGTGTGTGTGTGTGTGTGTGTGTGTGTGTGTGTGTGTGTGTGTGTGTGTGTGTGTGTGTGTGTGTGTGTATGCAGGTGTGAATGCTTTGTTGAACTGGATTCCCACCCAGGGCTGATTCTTTACCCTAATGCCCATTTCTTGCTAGGAAAGGCTATGGTTCCCCTGCAATCCCTAAGTAGAATAAAAAAAAAATTAAATATAAAAGCATTAGACTTTAACAGTGGTTATGCTCAAAAGGGCTACATGACTTTTTCATCAGTCCCAAAAAAATTATAACTGAATTACAATAAAATAATAAGAAATGTTTTGCTTCATTATGGAGCTGTTCAGAGATGTATTGGTAGATTCTAAGTTGAGGCAAGTGGTCCATAACGGGTACTGTTTTCTTACTTGTGTTTCTACACTGTCTGTTTTTTCTTGAAAGGTCATACCTAAAATAAACTTCTTTCAACTTTGTGTTTATATTAGAGATAGTTACTAGTTAATAATTTTTTTTTACTCAGTTAATTTCTTTCTTTCTTTTGGCTAACACCTACAAAAGAAAATAATTTTTTCATGAAACCATCAAGAAATAAATGTAACAAAACTGAAGTAAATGAAAGTTTGTTATATTAGTCCATGAGCATGTCTGAAAGATACAAACATGCATGTAAGCACATACACACACACACACACACACACACACACACACACACACACACACACACACACACACACACACACACACACACACTCATATTCCAACAAATGGTAAATGCCCTCCAGGGAAAACCTGACTCTCCTAGACTACAATACGTTTTCCTTCTCTTTTTATCTTAATTATTTAAGCTGTAGAGCACCTGTGTCTAATACAGATATTTCAAAGCAAATGTATGTTACCATAGCAATTAATCTGAGCAGTTATACTTGCAAATTGAAAGAACACCAACACCTGCAGAGTTTCCATTGCCAAAAGTATAAAGTGTTATGTACAATTTTTACAGGGATTCCAGCTTAACTGTTCATTTTTCTAAATACAAGATGCTCACCTATATAGAAAACAACCTCCTTGAAACAAGGCAATGATTCATTAACCTCTGTTGCACATAAAGATCCACGAGAGACATTTTGTATAATGCTGAAAAGTATTGGCTAACAAACAAAAATCATTAAGAATTCAGGTCTAAACTACTCATCGGTAACTGGTTGTTTACATTTTACACAACAGTTTATAGTAAGACATATTTGGCATAATTCTTTAAAAGCTGTTGTAAGACAAAGTGTACATTCCAGGTCAGTGTTTAACCCAGATTACATCAGGGTATATTCATGTGATTTTATAAGAAAGAGAATACTGGTACACAGGTTTCGAAGTTTACTGTAATCAAATAATTACACAAAAAAGCTATACTATCTAAGAGCCGATATGAAATCTATCACCACTACATCTCTAGAAATCTGAATGCAGGATGATGTCTAAAAATAAATATACTACTGTTTTCTGAGTCAGAATTCAACAGATTTGTGAGCTACACTTAGACCTTGTAAAACCTCCAATAGGTAAATTAAAAATATTTGATTTCATTTTCAATCTGAGTGTTTCTCAGTGGTATGAAATGGTTGATGAATTTGTGACCTTTTTTTCTATGAAAAGTATATAAAGTTTGTAACTGAAAGTGTGACTTTCTTCTTCTGGGAATTATAGCTGTTCTACATTAGACATGAAATGCATAGCAGGCATGTGAAATTGGCTACAATTGCTCATTTCTGTAATTATAAGATCTGTGACTATTCACAGGCCAGGAGGCCTAAGGCCATAAAAGGCCAATTAGACAATTCTGTTAAGGAGATAGCTAATCAAAAGCAAGGAAACAAACTCATTAGTATGCAAATGTGAAACATTGCTAAAATGCATATGTGGTATGTATGACAAGATATAAACCAAATAGCCGAGAAGGAAAGAAGAATCATCAGGGAAAGAAATGGAACTACCCTGCAGTTTGTGACTTGTGAGTTGTTTCACCAAGTGTCTCTCTGACAGGAGACCAGGTATTCTAGCCTAAGATTTAGTAATGCTTCCAAATAAAAAAAGGAAAGAAATGTAAAGATATAGACAATTTTTTCTTTCTTGTATTCTATTTATTCAAAATAATTATTTTTATTTCCATGTACAATTATATATATTTTTATATATTTAACTAACTGTATTGTTTATCTCTGCAGCAATCAAAATATGTTTCATTCTTCTTCCCCCACAACAAAGCATTATTTCACACACATATAGTCTATACTAATCCTACAGATGCCGTGGTAGTACAGCGGTAGCGTTGTTAACTCATAGCAAGAGGTTCTCCCATTCGATTCTCGGCTGGGCTTGGGAGTGCCTTCTGTGTGGAGTCTGCATGTCCTCCCTGAGGTTGAGTAGTGTTCAAAAGACATGCGTGCATAAATGGGCATGCCTTCGTTGAAGGTTGGGCGTCGAGCTGGCACCTCGGTGTTTCGTAAAAATCTACTGCCGATCATTAGCGGACTGGAGTTCCATTGTGGCAACCCCTTACCGGGAAAAGCCAAAAGACAAACAACAACAATAGTCTATACTATTTTATTTATTTTATTTATTTTACATTTGTTGACCGGGCTAGTCTGGCTGGATACATGTCCATTTTCAGCAGAGGCCCGAGGAGAAAAGCTCCACTAAAATACTAAGTACATTACATAAAAAAATCATTACTGTTAAGGAATAGCATCAATTGAAAGTCATAAGAAAGATAATATCACAGAGAAACAAATTTACAATATGCAGTTCATTACATGTCAACTATTTTGCTTGACATATACTTGGTTAGATTAGATGAGTAAAAGGAGGAGAAATGAGACAGGTAGTGCAAAAGAAGAGTAAGGGGAAAATAGAGAAGCGAAAAGGTTAGTCTGGTGTACTAATCCTGCTTTAAACTTGGGCACCCTATCTCTTATCTAAATTTCATAAAATATTAGCAAGCACTGCTAATATAAATCCATTAAATCTCATTGCCTGCTACATCTGTGTCCTAATAGATACCATTCCATTTCTTACTAGTATTGTGTTCTACAAACGTTCTTGGTAGATTCCTTTGTCATAAACATAAATATTTTTTTGTCATATGAGTTTAGTTCCTACACTGAATTAATGTGATTTTTCTAACTGTATTATACCCTATTAATATTTCCTGTATGACTGCCATTTACTAGTATCTCCACATATGTGGCTACAAAACATTTATATGTGCTGTAACTGTGCCATTGGTCTTTCCTGAAAATGATTCACTGTTACTAGAAGACCCTCTGCTATAACAAATGATGAACAAATCTCTAAACAGAGATGTAATAATGAAGCCAAACCAACTCTCAGTATGTAGAACTTCTTGAAAATGTCATCAGAAAGAGATATATTGGTCATTCTTTGAAGACAGTCCCCTTTGCAACTTGGTAGTCTGGTTTTGACATGCAGTTTGTAAGGGCTTTGTGTGGTTTTCTCTGACATAATGTAGCTTAAGGACAAAATCCCATTTAATACAAATGAAAAAAAAAATCAAGACATCTTTTTTATTCTACCTTTTAGTTCAAATTTATGGAAGCAATGTATGTTATTATGGCTAAAATATGGTGCTTAATATCTCACACTTAATATTCACAACTATGGTCATGCACTCAAGACCACATGGTTTTGCGTGTGTGTGTGTGTGTGTGTGTGTGTGTGTGTGTGTGTGTGTGTGTGTGTGTGTGTGTGTGTGTGTGTGCACATCTGTGCCAACTTGTGCGTGTGCATGTGCCAAGTGCTTATGTTTGTCTCTATGTATTATAAACATGGTTCACATGTGAGCTGCATCACATAATACTAGGTTTGAATGCTGCAAATAATAGCACAGTAGGACATTTAGAATATTTTTATTAACTACAGATTAAGCTCATATAATTAAAAGTTATTCCTTTCTTATTTTGCACACATTCATTCCATGAACCATAAAGTTTAACTGTGTACTGGTAGAAGTATAGAAATTAGATGTGCTAGTAGGTGTATAGGGAAACCAAATGCTACAGTTTATCACTAATAATTTATAGTATATGCCTAAATGCCATTTTAATACTGTGACATAGATAGATAGATATATAGATAGATAGATAGATAGATAGATAGATAGATAGATAGATAGATAGATAGATAGATAGATACACTGTGCATAAAATGAATTGACGTGGCTGTTTTTCTTGACAGCTTCAGAGCACATGATGGGATTACGCAGATAAAGTGTGAGCTATAAAAAAATCTGAGTCCCCATGACAGTAATCAGACACAGGCACATGATATCAATTTCATTGCTAACATGCAGTCTAGCCTCATGCCAGAGAAGTCAGGCAAGTTTGTCTTAAAGAAATAAATGCCATTACTTGATGCATTAGTAAGTGTTTGCAGTTTTTCTGTGACAGTAGTGAAAGCTTGAACCAATTTTTGGTTTCAGAATTGAATATGAGGTTTCTGTTTGCCTCGGTCATATTCATCTATAGCTGGACTTGCAAGCTGGTTGCTGGTGCACAAGAACACCTGAATAACATTTATCCAAGAAAACCACCAGGCACAGGAGCTGAGCAGCTAAAACGGTTTATTCTGGTACCTCGGCTACAAATAGCCTTCAAAGGAATAACCATTCAAGTTTCTTACATCTTTTTTTTAAAAAAGCCAAATTGCTCTCATTAAACATAATCAATTAAATAATGTATACTAGCAAAGCAAATCTGACAAATTTGTAAATTTTTAAAGTTAAAAAAAGAAAAACAAAGAAAAAGAGTAAAAAAAGAAAAAAGAAAAACAAAAACATCAGAAAACAAAACATTCATGCACCACAGAATAGCCCCAGCCCCAAGTATAGTTCAAGTATAAAAAATAATGAACTAGTATTTTACCATATAATAATTAAACTTGAAATTTATATAATATCAACATTTAAATAGTAATATTTATGTCCAAAAAACCACCCTTTGGTTTTAAAGTTCCAAAAAAATAAATCTACTTTCTTTTCTAAATTCAACAGTTTCTAAAAATTACTAGCATTATAATTATACACATCAGCTAACGCTAAATAAAAAAAAAAATCCAAACACCATCATGAACACTATTAAAAATAAACAAAACTGACTCTCCATTCTGAACTACTATAACATTTATCCAAACAAGTTTATCTCTAGAGTAGTTGTATAGACTTTAATAAGTGTTTCCCTATGTATTTGGAAATCAAATATAGTTGTGGTGACTAATTTAGTTTTTATAGTGAATCAAACTCTATAGTTACTCATAATCATAATTTATTAAAAAAAGGCTATTATAAACATTTCAGTGGAATGATCTTTATGGACTAATGCCATAAACATTCAGATAAGACTCTGTTTTTTTTCTGAATTATGTTTGTCATCTGGATCTTACAGTAATATATATCCAGATTACTGTTTATCAGACTCAGATATGCATCCTGCAGATGCTTTGTTCTGGAGCAGACAGAAGGTGGTGTGACTCAAATGTATTACATCATTCCACACATTGTATCCCAAGCCTGGCAGCATTAGAGAGCCCATTTTATTAGTTATTATTGTGCTGTTCAGAAATGCTCATTACAGTACAGCATAAAGCAACAATGTAGTGCTATGCTGTCCAGATTAATTCATAATTATTGTTTTGTATATGAGATACAATACAGACCTTAATACTAAACAGATACCTCCACGAGTAATGTAGAGTTATGCTGTGTTATGTTATGTCATGTCATGTCATGTTACGTTATGTTATGCAATGTTATGTTATGCTATGTTATATGTTATGTTATGTTATGTTATGTTATGCTATGTTATGTTATGTTATATGTTATGTCATGTTATGTTATGTCATGCCATGTCATGTCATGTCATGTTATGTTATGTTATGTTATGTTATGTTATGTTATTTCATGTCATGTTATGTTACGTTACGTTTAGTTATGTTATGTTATGCTATGTTATGTTATGTTAAGTTACGTTACATTACGTTATGTTATGTTATGCTATGTGACTTCCTCATATGGTGTTTGTACAGGACAGCATCCCATGAATATTAAAGAGGCCTCTATCTAGTTGAAGCAAATGAAAATTGTAGTGTTACCTATATTAGCGCTATACCAAATTCAATGCAGTTTCTACTGTGGAGGCACTGGAGATAAGGAGTCATAATAATGCCTCTACTATTAATAATGTTAGTATGTGAATATAAAGAGTATTCCTGTATGGGAACAGCATAAAAACACATGCATCCCAGTGTCTTTTTACAAGCCTTCCTCACAAAGGTGAAATAGTTTTAGTGCATATAATTATGTTACCTGGTAGATTTTTTGATATTTTCAGATATTCAAATGCTGGCAGACTGAAGGAGGCTACATATTGGATGATTAGGAATGTGAGACTCCATTTCCTATGCACCTCATGGAGCCGGTGAGAGTTATTTAGTGACATTCTGTTTTGAAAGTAATTGGCAAAGGTACAGGAATGCTGATTTGAGAAAATATCAAAATGCATATTGAAAAGTCATATTAAAAGCAATTCTGAATTGAGACAAACTTATTACTTAAAAAATGCTAAACTGTTTGTATGAAGTTGCCCAATGACACATTTTAAGACTGAAGACTATAATGTAGAGATGCAGCATCAGAAGCTATTCTTAAGTTGTTGATTTAAGATATTCATATGAAATACCAAGAGAATGAAGGGGATAAACTCTTCTCCTGTGTTTTTCTGCTCATTTTCTTCATTGAATTAATGCCATTATTATTGTGGCATCAGTGGTGCAGTGGTTAGCATTGCTGCCTCACAGCAAGAGGTTCTCTGGTTTGATCCTCGGCTGGGGTGCCTTCTGGCATGTCCTCCCTGTGGTCTCCCACATCCCAAAAGACATGCTGCAGGTGGATTTGACACTCTAAATTGGCCCTAGGTGTGTGTGTGAGTGTGCCTTCTGTGGAAGGTTGGCTGGCAACTCGACACCATAAAACTCCACTGCCATTCCATGTGCGGACAAGGTGATCCGCTGTGGCGACCCCTAACTGGGAAAAAGCCGAAAGAAGAAGAAGAAGAGGATTGTGGCATCAGTGGGATTCCACCCATAAGCAGTTCACCTATTCTTACAGACAGTGAACAATGGGTGCCACCATTGCAGCAGTGCATGTGGCAAAATTCAGCAGTGCTATGTGGTATTAATGCTAGAATGTCTTTAAAAAAGTTTTACAAATCTGCCGTTGTGCTAATAACACTATTTACTATAGTGGGCACTCACTTCTTCTGTTTAAGATTCTAGACCACATTTAAAACAGGTAAGTAAGATATGTGTCTAACTGTCGTTTATTATATACAATATACTATATATTTTTTCAAATCATTTAAAAATAGAATGAGCAATGCTTTGTCTCCAGGTATTGATATGTACTGTATTTATTATAGCTGTATTCCATACAGTCTGAATTATTAAGGTAATTGTACTATTTGTTATTGCTGTCTCTAGTGTCCTACCCTCAATAAAATTGACTGTTATGTGCTTTACAAATACGTGAATAGTTAGATGCTTCTGTATATCATTGCACCCATATCTTCTTATTACATTATGGTATTGCTGGTGTACTTTTGCTTATGTGTGCCACTGAAATACATTCGGTAAAGTGCTTGTTACTGTTTTCTGTGGTATACAATAAGGTCCTTCTAGTCATTACAAATCACTGCATGCAGTGACTACATGTAATGACTGTTTTGCAGTGCTTATTTATCTGCACAGATGTGGCGGTGTCTGAAATGTACTGGATTTAATTTTGTCTGTGTGGGACTTTGTAATATACCCAGTGAGGTGACCAAAATTGTAGGAATGTTTTATATAATTTCAAACCTAAATTTAGTTTTGAAACTAAGCTACAATGGGACTTTTTAGAAAAACTACCAAGCTGCTCACAGTAAAGTGCTTCATATACTACTAATTACTGTGTCATTAATGCCATGTCATTGACAGAATGGCTCCACCTGGGCCCTGTGTGTCACAGTTTAGCAGTTAGTAAGGTCACAGGTGATACTTCTAATGGAAGTACTAATTGTTGTTATATATGTGAATGTGTTGCTGTTAATGTTTGTTAGACATTCACTTTTATAGCCATACACAAACATAAGTAGCTGTTTACACTCATACAGTTATTTATGTAATTGTATGTTTCGCTATATACTATCTTCAGTTTATCAATTGTAAATCAAATACTGTACTTTCTGTCATATTATTGAATGCATGCCTGTACATTGGTTAGCAACCTATGTGTCTGTGTATACATTTGTCTCTTTACCAACAGAATTACCACATTTTGGAAACAAGCAATAAGAAAACCCATCCTCAGTGGCCCAAATCTAAATAAAATCCAAATAATTTTGGCCATCCTAACCACCCAAGGTAAAATCTTTGCAAGATTAGTATTAATGAAACTTACAGGATATACTCAAAAAATATAACATCCTTTCACCATATCAGTTCAGCTTTTGGGCTGGCTATAGTACCATGATAGTCATGTACACCTTCACTGATGATATCCTCATGAATGTGGACAAGGGACTTTTAACAGGTGCTACATACATTAACTATATGCAAGCCTTTTACTTAGTGGGCCTTCACCTTCTATTAAGCTCCTTTATCTCAACTGGAATCAGCCAAGACTCTCTCCCATAGTTTAGAACTGTCCTGGACAGGAAGGCTTTAAAGTTCAAATTGGATCCTCATTCTCTCCTTCCTCACTCCTAATTAAAAGAGCACCCAAATGATTCATTTTAGGACCTCTCTTTTTATCTCCGTTTCTTAATCACCTACTAAGGTATCTCCCACAACTCAATGTCATTCTATATGCAGATGTCTTGGTCATCTACAAAGCCAGTCCTTGCTCTTTTGTTATCAAAATAAAACTCAAAGAAGACATTTTCTTTCTGTTTAACTGTCTGCTAAAAATAAACTTGTACTCAATAGCAAGAAAACAAAATCTATTATCCCTGGTACCAAACAAGAACTTTCCACCTTTTCCAACCAATTATCATTAAAAACAATCACTCGGTTCAAATGCCCAAGTATTTGGCTTGACCAAAACTGAAACTTTCAACTTCATATTTCTATCACTAAATCAAAAGGCACCATACTCCTTTCTTGGCCTATAAAAATCTTCCATCTCCTTTCTCCAGGTACCAGCCATATCCAAAGAGATTATGGGGGAAAAACAAGCATATGGCCTCACAATCATAGCCAACACTTTCAAGAAAAATATGACCTCCCACCAAGCCGCAGCAAATAATATATATGCAGCCATCTACAAGGTCCACAAAAGAGAATATCACTTAAATGTCCTTCAAAAGGTAAAGGAGAATAAATGGAATTAGAGACATCTGACCACAAATGAGTAACAATGAAAATGGAAGTATAGCTAAAGAAACTGACATGTATATTGCTCAAATGGTTTAAGCATAGATTAGGCCTAGCTGCATTTAAGATTTACCAATTTTTTCATGAGGTTAAATTAGTTTAAGAGAACAAAACAAGAACTTTTGATTTAAACACAAGGGGAGTTATAAATTATTTTTCAGTATTATTATTATTAAGAGATCCTGGGACAGGCAGTAATGTGACTACTAGCAAAATTAAATAAAATGTATCATAAATATTTAGATGTGCTATAAATGACATTTTTATGTTTCTGCATCCAAAGGGATGGTTATTTAGGAAATATGCGACATTACTAAGCAGTTTCTGTAGTGCGCACCGTTTGTATATGATCCAGGATTGATTTTACAATCCAGGATAGAGTCTACATATGATTTACAGTTGACATTATTTGGATATCAGTTTGAAGGTTAAAGTAACATATCAGGACAAGTCATGTGGTCCATTAGAAATAAGAAATAAAAGCTACTTAATGGTACGCAAGTTATATATAACAAAAGAGGTATAACTTGCTACAAAATGATGTACATATTACTTAATAATCAATGACCATAAGACATGGAAATTGAGAGAACACTGGAACATAGTTCTTTTCTCCCCAGGCCTCCACTGAAAATGGGCACTTCTTGGCCCAGTGGACTTCCCCGGTAATCAAACTGAAATAAATAAATAAATAAATAAATAGTACTACAGATATTGCTTGAATGAATAACAGTGACTGCATATAATTTTCATATATTTTACATATCAGAGCTGTTATTTTAAAGTGTAATAGATACAAAGAATGAACATGGAGCTTGTTAATGGATTATATACATGGTACAATGGAAAGAAAGAGTTATTTGTGAAATATGATATTGGAAACACAGCAATCAAATTTGGGTTTATCAAAGAAAACATTTTGGCAGTAGTTTTATTGAGCATTAGAAAGTTTTACAGATGATTTCATTTTATTAAATACTTTTTTTTTCTTATAAATCTTACCCTGGGCAGGAATATTAAGTCATTGTGAATAGTCAAACAAACATGATAAAAAAACTATCACACAGAACTATGATCTGCTTATTACCTAACGAGATTAAATGGATTTTTTGCAGAATACCTATGCCAGTTTATTATGAATTGCACTAAGGTATATTTGAATGATTAATTTCTGGAAACAAGATTATTTTCCCAACATTTGACATATGACAAATGCATCATGGTGTATAAAAATGTGTTTTGATGTCTGACATTTGACATATTTGAAGTAAAGGTTTGTTATTGGAGATGTCTTTGAGAGATAGCAACTGACAGGATTATTTAAGATAAATATAGTTCACATAATTTGCTGGTATGTTATTTAGTTCAACAAAAGGAAACAAGGACAGTGTTATGTAATAGCAGCACATGTCTAAGCAATGCAATTTTGTTTTACTAAAGTACATATTTGAAGGAGAGGGATGCTATTAGATTTTAATTAAGAGAACAGCATTTTTATGTGAGTTGTAACATACATCCCCTCTCTTTCAAATTGATTTTGTAGGTTTTTCTTAACTGCAGTTACAATTCAGGATGATACAGATGATTTTACAATGCACTCAAGAGATTCGTGATTATGTGGCTAAATGTTTTTTATGAATACTGATACATCAAGGAACATGACAGCAATGTAGTGTTTAGAAGATGGGATATCTGTAGTGGCAAGTGTGCTAGCAAGAGCCAGGGGCAAAAGAGTGGTACAGAACAGTTTGTCTTCTTGGATGAGAGAGTTGAAACAACATAATTGCACTTGCCTTGTAAGAAGAGAAGAACATAGTAAACTTTTGGGCACTCCTTTGTTACTATGGTTTATTATAAATATTCATGTCTGCTTTGTCTTTTAAATATTTTTAGATACATCATAAGGTAGACTGGTCTTATGCATATAGTATGATGTATGTCATTCTTGGTTGTAGTTGAGATAGTATAATATTTCCTAATAACAGCTGTATAAAATACCATAGTAAAAATATCATGACTAATAAACACTGAATATGTTATCTATATGTTTCAAGTGTGTCTCAGAATCTCATTCTCACAGATTTTGTGGCAGTAGCTAGCAAGAAGTACTGCTGCTGTTTAGCTGCGACTTGTGTGAAATGTTTAGCAGGATAAGTCCAGTAACTGACTATACACTAGGCAACTATTCAGCTGAACTGATTAGGAAGAACGTTGTATCCCAAATGAATTTATTTCCTCTGTATAGTATCAGATGTACTCACTAATCAATCTGATTCATAATGTCTCTTATTCTAACTAGTCAACTGGTACTCCTGGTAGCTACTTGTGATAACAATATATTTGTAGCCATGTACTAGCTTTATGTAACATTGTAGGTATGATCTATGCAAAAGCAACTATAAATAACTACATGTAGCTATATCTTTGTAGCCTTGTACCGTGTTTATGCAACTTTATTGTCATGATCAATGTCTATGTTTATGTTTATGTGGAACTTTTCTCCCAGGTCTCCACTGAAAAAGGGCCTCAGCTCAGCTGGACTAACCCGGTCAACAAATGTCAAATAAATAAACAAATAAATAAATAAATAAAAAGTGGGACTCTGGGACCACAGAAATACAGCACACTTTCCAGAAGATAAGAGACCGAGTATATAGGTTTATGTACACTGTCTACACCATTTTCTAGCCCTTCTACCTGGAACATCTTTGTGGGTTGATTGTACTGCTGATTTCATATAATGAATCCTTGGCATGATCTCCCTCTTTGTACATTCTGTACTATTCCTCTTCACTGTTTATTGTAACTTCTTTGTGGTATTGTAAATGTTTAACAAAAAAAATGCCAGTGCCAAGTATTTGCATATATTGGCAATGAACTGCAATAACAGTGGTTAAAGATATAATGATGTGTAATCAATTAAATGAGAAAATATGAGGTAGGTGTTTACCCAGAAATGAAGGCAGAAATCCTTCACTAAATTCAAAGTATTATATTACACAAGGTTTATGGGTGGCAGCCAATGTATTTTTCAATTGTTATTCAGATTCTGACATTTAGGTCTTTGTGCAATACTAAATGTGTTGTTTAGTAAATCTTGGTGCTAAATAGTACATTACAGTGATAGAAATATTATTGCTAGCCTAATAATATGATAACACTAGAAGCATTATTTAATTCTGGATGAGCAAAATTTGACAGTTCTTATGTACACGGTAATTAAAACATTGCATTTTAGTTTTCTTTCTTTACTCTAGGTAAACTGGGTCAGATTCAGAAAGGTTATCACAAGGTGAACACTTGCTCTACATCTCATGGCAACTATTTTTGCTTCAGAGACAGTTTGTATCAATTATTAATTTTCAAGTTTTGGTAGATGCTTGTACGACATACATTAGTTTTGAGTATTTTTTTCTACTGACTTTCTGTTAGTGTGGAATGCTAAGCTGCTAGCCTAATAGATTGTTAAGCTCCTTGTGGTCTACAGATACTTGTCAGGATTCAAGAGATCCTACATGTCACTACATGTCACTCTTAGCTCATATGCATGTCAATCAGTGACTAGTGAATTGTTTGCAATTTAACAAACAATACATGTCACAGCCAGCTGCAAAATCAAGGGTTGGAGCCAAATATGCTAATAAGTGAATAAAGAGCTGAATTACAGCTAATAAAGCAAATAATCATCGAGCAGTGGTTCAGGCGTGTATAAACCGAGTGCCTACACAGCACACTAAGTTTTTGCTCCAAATTCCAACACATGCTGGAACACAGAGCTACACTTTAAAGAAAATGTTGGGGGCTGCTGCAGCCAGCATAAACTTGTATATGTAACAAGCTGTGATTCAAGGTGTAACTGCTGACCATGCAAGACATCATCAAAGAAGATGCAAAATGTCCAGACCATGATTAACATATCATGCCTTACATGACACAGAGATAGTGGAGCAATACAGGGTGGACAGGGACACCACAGAGGGCATTGTCAACATCTGCCGTCCACATCTAATTTTCAGTGGGAATTGCGAAATTCCCATCCCCGTGGAAACTATGCTATGTGTAACATTACGTATCTTAGCCACAGAGCTGTTTCAGTGACCCAGAGAGGACATAGTCGCATATCACAGACATCAGCCTCAGTGATACTCCACCAGTTCCTCAAGCCACTTCTGAAACATGTGGGAGAGCATATATAGTTCCACCTAAGGAGAAAGCCAATACTATGCAACAGTTCTTTACTATTGCTCATTTCCCTGAAGTACTGGTGGCTATAGACTTGACTCACATTGAAATATGGGCCCCTCCTGGTGACCAGAGGAGAAGCAGGTATATCAAGAGAAAAGGATATCACTCTGTGAACTGTCAAGTGGTCTGTAATGCACAAGGAATCATCTACAGTGTGCGTTACAGCCACCCAGATAGTTTCCATGACTCCCACATCTGGCACATCTGTGATCTCTACATAAGGTTTTCAATGGGAGACTCCCTGCAAGGACTCCTAGACGGTGATGCAGGATATGCACTTGAAATGTGGCTCATGACTTCCATGAGAAAACCCATATAATACCACTGAGGACGGTTACAACAATGCACATGCTTAGACTAGCAGTATCATGCAGTATTATTTTGGCTTCTTTAAGTCACATTTTCAATGTCTTGATACCTCTTGAGGTCTTGCCAAAATACTGACCTTCTGTACCATATTATATAACATCATACTTAGGAAACAGTTGCAGCAAGGGGGGCCCAGGACAGGAACTGCAGTTCCCAGCACCACAGTCAGGGCCAACAGACACAGATGACAGATGAGGAACCCATAGAACAGGACAATCAGGGCATACATAAGCATGCATAATATGCTATGGCACCAACTAACAGGTGGCAAATTGCACAAACACTCACCATTCAACTAAGCAACAAAATTAGCTGGGTACATACAAACTGCAATAGTAATACATGCAAACTTAACAACCTTTACTTACCCTTGTACTGGCTGGTTACTGTGAGCATCAGACATAGGTAACCCCAGACTACAAAATGTTATCAGCAGCATGAACAAAAGTAAGTGATGAACCTATAATGAAGAGTTAAATGCTTGAACTAATATGCATGTACTGTACTTAAGTATAGCAAAATGTTAGCTAACAATACAGGAATGTCAGCATTAACTATGTAGACAAAACTCCTATGAAACTATTAAAGACATAAAATATATTTTCCCTGCATATGCATGCAACTTGTGCACCAAGCTCAACCAGGCCCATGTCAAACAAACCCACATAATGTGACCATCATCCATCTAGATAGGTGATCAAGCATAGTTATAGAACCTTAGAAGCAGAAAAGAAAAGTAGTTAAGAACAAATGAGGAGCTTCAATCCAGCAGAGGAGAGAAAAAAGGTGTTGCCCAGAAACATGCTTGACCTGTTCACTACTGTGCACCAGACATAGTTTGCCAAGTAAGACACCCCAACAGAGGCCATAGCAATGTCAGTATCATCTCCACAAGGGGGCTGAGCAAGCAGTAAGTCATAAGTAATAATACTGTAAAACTACAACAATGAATACTGCAAACAGTAACATTGTTGAACTTATGCAGAAAAACAAAAATGAAATTCAGTACATACCTTCATGATAACACCCATCTAATTAAGCAGGTAGTAGCTGTCCAGTCTGTGCATCAGACATAGGTAACCCTAAATCATAAAGAAATATGCAAAGGGTAGGGCACACTCATCATTTGCACATGTTGGAGAGAAGGCAGGGGGGTTACAGGAGGGCATGTCTGACAAAAAAGAAGTGTGCATGTTTGAGTGAAACAAGATAAAAACAAAGATAAAAACAAGTATGCAGTGTCAGTATGTAAAGAAGTCAATATTGAAGAATAAGTGTGTGTGTGTGTGTGTGTGTGTGTGTGTGTGTGTGTGTGTGTGTGTGTGTGTGTGTGTGTGTGTGTGAGACATGGCATGGGCAATGTAAGGTGTACTGTGTGTGGGAATGCAGGAACACACACAAAGCATTTATGCTAGCACACTATGCTCTGACATCCTAAACAGGTCATGCATTGTAGAGGATCAAGTTCACCACTGAAATCCTGGTCATGTGAACTACCTCTGTTATGGGTTACACTGATAGTTCCATGACCCTGGCTAGAAGTCTGGGTGCTACTTGAACATGAATAATGTTTGCTGCATGAGCTCTCATCACAACTACATCCATGACTACAGCCATGTGGTCTACCATGTCTGGGTGTGGGCACCTCAATCCCTGACAGAGCAGTGGCAATAGTAACAATACAAGACTGGGATCTGACATGGCCTTGGCCATGTTGGCTAACATCTACTATTGTACCAGCTGCATGATGACCCTCCCCCAGCAGACATTCCACAACAGACACTGCACAGTCACAGTCAAGGAGTCACACATACAGTTCATGCAGTTTCACACTTCCAAGACCCTTTTAGAACTTACATCTGCTTCTATGATGGCTCTATACATATGTTGGGTGGCAGATAGTGATACACCAACATCATAGGGAGGGCAGTAAGCATGCCATCTCTGAGCACCTCTACTGACACCACTGTGTGGTACTTTACCCTCATGATGGCTTGGGGAAATTCTGCCAACTCTGCAACTGGGGTATCCACACTACCCTGATCAACTGTGTTCCCCTCAACCTGTCCAGACTCAGATGGTTCTGTGTCATGGTTATACAAAGGCATATTGAGTACATTTAAACTTTGGGGAGGGAATGTAGGAGCCACATCTTCTGTGTCAGACATAATCTCTTCAACCACAGACTGTGCCTGTTCATTACCACGATCATTGTCAAAAGCTACCAGTCTTCCAACATCAGGCAGCCAGAGCTCCACAGTGCTACTGCCACTTACACCAATAAAACAGAAAACCATAAGAAATACAAAATCAGAATATGCTGCCTAAACCAGTATAAAGCAACAATAGATGCAAATGCAAATAAACCTTCTAGTAAGATATGTTTACAAATCTATATATAAATGAACACGAACTATGACTATACCATGTTAATGTGGTCTCTGAAACTCAATGCCAGATGTCCTTAGACACAGACAAAATTGACATTAATACAGGTATGATAAGCATTAAACAGAAGATGGCTACTTAAAATGATTATATATCAACACTACTTATATACACATGGGTCTATATGACTTGGTCAACAGTTCATTTGATTGACACTCATTTGGTCGACAGTTCATTTGGTCGACAAGCAGATTTGCCCCCTTCCCCCCCCAATGTTGTGCCTGGAGTTGATATTATATAGTAGGGGGGGTGTGGGGGCCACAGCCCCGGACATTGGGGGGTGTTGGGTGAGTTCCCCCCCTAAAAAAATAAAAATAAATGAAATGAACTGTCAAACAAAATGAGTGTCAATCAATGAACTGTCGTCTGTCGAGCCCATACACATATATGAATGGCATACCTGGAGCATCAATAGTAGACACCTTGCGGTTGTCTTCCACCTCTGCCACCACATCCATTACAGCACTGGGTAACTCCTCTGAGCTGCCTGGTTCTCTTAGAGTTGACAGGAATTCCATCTCAGTGAATGGTGTTTCAATGGCAAGCCACAGCCCAGATTCTACTTATAGCTTCTGTATCATAGCACTACACTGGCCTTATGTCTGATAGCCTTGTAGTCATAGCCATGGCCATCCACAGCATTCCCATTATCAACCACCTGCTGCCAGACACAGTTACCAAAGGGCTTGTCAGCTAAGCATTTATCTAAGGGCCATGCCCCATGAGGATGGAGGGCCTTTACAATAACCTCACTCTTAGCATCTGAGAATGCACATTTTTGTGGGATGGTTGGTTTAGCTGCCATATCCCCGTAGTGAGGTATTAAAAGAAATATAACAGACCAAAACAACAGGGGCTATATGGTTACAAGTTGATCTAACACTGGGCAGAAAAAAAATCATTATGCAGGCATCGCTGTTCTAAAATATTAATAATAACATATCTGAATATGAAGATCTAAGCAATACCTGTAAAATCTCCAATATCTCCCTGGTGTCAATAACACAACATATCAGAATAGGAAAATGATGGCAGGGATATAGAACAGCATTAGCACTGAACAGTTTTTTTTTAATGTCACTTTAACCTACATTAACCTCTGAAGTCAGACATGTGTTTATGTCCTCAGGGAATGTTGCTAAAAACCCATTTAATAGAAGTGAAGGAGCATTGCAGTAGCATTATGTCCTCAGGAAATGTTGCTAGAAATCCATTAAATAGAAGTAAAGGAGCATTGCAATAGCAACCTTCATTACAAAACATAACTTTGCAAAGCATAGACAGCACTTATACTGCTAATTAAACAAACTAAAATAATTTTGTAAGTAGTAGCTGTATAGAACATGACATACCTTAACAGAAGTTATTAGACAGTTCTCCAAAAATAATGGAAATGCAGCAGTTCTAACAGTCGGCAACAGTAGTTTTGTTTGGCAGCACTTGAGAATCAAAACAGTCTTCTCTAATATGATGGAAGTTCCATAACCCCAGATTCTGCTTATATCATGTAGCTTAAGCCCACGGGTCATGTTGAATATGTAAATCAGGTGTCAGCTCATTATTATTCCTGAATCACTTGATCTGCCTGAGGTGCTGGGAAGGTAAACATGGTGTTAGGATCAACATGATGCCATAAGCAAGCCTTAGTAGTACAAGAGTGGTTATTCAGAACTGTGACTAGGTAATACCTTGCAAGTATGACTCTTCAGCAGCTGTCCATGATTAATTAAGTCTTCATCACTCCTGATAATATGAAATACACTTACAGAGAGTGTGTCAGAAAGAATAGGCTTACTGAGAACAGTTTTGTATAGATTTACTGACTTAGGAGATATTCTTTACACTCCTTTTAGAAAAATCTTGCTAGAAGATAATGTACTTCTGATTACAAAGTGTCTGGAAATCATATCACGTATAACATGCACATATAGGCACAACATGTTAAACTCATTGCAAAGTGTAATATAATCACATTGCAAAGGGATCAAAATGGAGTAATGCTTAGAAAATGAGGAGAGAACACAATCTTATCTTGCAGACATTTGTTTGTACTTTCACAAGTTTTGCTACCAGACCTTTTGCAAGGACCACATTAAGCAAGACTTCTAATATGAAAGGACAAATGGCAAATGTGATAACATTTAATGTTATCAATGTATGTCTTTTCCTCTTAAAATGTAAAATGTCAGAATCAAAGCTGAGTATATGTGCTTTAGTTTCTCAACATCATTTTATATATATTTTGATGTGGCAAACATCATCAATCATGTAGTTTAATGGTTAAAGTCTGGATAGGGTGATGTCTGTGTGAAAGTAGGGATCCATAATGTTAACATTTTTATGGTATAAGACCACTGAGTTGAGAAGTCATCACACTGCTTCTTTTTTTTTGCTTCATCCTTTGCATAATGCTTGGCATTGCATGTTGGTGTCTGTTGGTGGTGAGTATTCCCAAGACAAAAATTGAAAAGTTTATTTTACATGTTCAGAGAACTAGCTATCAGTAATGGAAATTATAATGCTGTGGTGTGCTTTAGTCAGAACACTGGACAGTAATGAATTCAGAAATCATACCTGTCATGTAACCTTCTCAGTGGCTGGATGTGTTAATGAAGTATTTTCTGAAGAATAACACAAGCAGCACACAATTTGAATCCACATTTGGAATATTCTGATGTTAAGAGTCACAATAAAATGTTTGTTGGTGTACTTGAACTACACTTGCAATTTCAAATTTGAATGTCACAATCCAAGTGTGCATAATGGATGATAAACAAGATAACCATGATCTGTGTGGCCTGCAGTCATCATAGTAATGATTGTAGTAAAAGCAAACTTTTAAGATCATGAAGTTACAAAAACATCTTGGCCTAAAATGTGTGTCAGTACAAGGAGTAACAAAAATGATTTGGGAAATATGGATAGTTTATCAAAACAGTTTCAAAAATGTGCATGGATGTTTTCTGGAAAGTAATACTGTTCATTACCACAGCTGTACATTGCACTGATGTATGCTGTGTCCACCATCTCCTCCTGTAAATATTTCTATGGCTTCTTCAATTTGTCTTATGATATAATGCATGATATGGTCTATGAGAAATACAAGTTTTTGTGTGGAAAACACTGTTAAATATATCAATTTTTCATGGTAAAGGCATAGGTGCTGGGTTTAAATATAAATATTTGTATGTGTCTGAGAAAGTTAGGATCCTTATTGTCAACATTATACTTGTATAAGGCCAACAAGTTGATAAATCATCATACTGACTTCTGATGATTTTTTTTCTTTTTGTTTTAGCTTCATCTTTTGAGTGATGCTTGGCATTGCATGTCTGTGATGGTCAGCAGTTGTGATTACTGAATAACAGTTTACTCCTCAAGGCAGAAACTCAAACATGTATTTCACATGTGCACATATTTAGACATCAGTTCTGCAAATAAGAGTGTCAGCTGTGCACTTTATTCCATACTCTGGATTGTGCTGAGTGGAGAAAATCACCTGTTGTGTAAGTTTCTCAGTGCTTCAATGCATTAGTGAAGTAAGTCTTCAAGAACAGCACAAGTAGTGCAGGGTCTGAATGCACATTAATGATAGTTTTAATGTAGGGGTCATAATAAAGTATTGTCATGCATTTTTCTGTACTTTGAACCTGAAGTACATGTGGCAAGTTAAAAAGTTGACTGCTACTATGTGTATGATGTTACCAATACTTGTTTTTCACAAGAATGAGGCATTACAATTAGAAACATTAGGTGCTACTGAAATATTAATTGGTCAACAACACAGATTTCAATGTATGCTTGAACATGGCTTCAGTAGCATAACACATGTCATTATCCAATTGTATATTGTCCTGATGTATGTTATGTAAAAAAGATAAATTCAGAAATCTTTATGAAAATCTCCTCAATACATATATTCCTCAAAATGGTAATCTAACAGAGGAACACCTCAAAGTGTAGCAGTTACAGGGCTGTCAGAATTAGGTCTATCTCCAGTGATGTTCAGAATTTTACACTCAAAGAACACCCTTGGAACATCAGTTCTGCTGTGGCATTAGTAGTTAATATAGAGAATAAAAAGTTTCTGTGCCTTTTGTGTTATTTGTTTAATTCCCATGAACTATCACTTATAGTGTTATGTGTCATCAAAACATTATGTGCTACTTAAACATAATTTAACTAAGGTTAATATTGAATGAAAACAAACGTATTGAGAATGTAACATCATATTTGTTTGTGAAAATGTTCTATGTTTACTTGTCATCCAACATCACAGAGAATATGCCCACATGCCTTACATGATACAGAGATAATGGAGCAATACAGGGTGGACAGGGACACCACAGAGGGCATTGTCAACATCTGCTGTCTACATCTAATTTTCATTTGAAATGCAAAAAATATTAACATTAACCTGCATTTCATGGAGTTGCTATTGAACATTTTGAAATCCACTGATCAGCACACATAGCCAATTCTTGATGTCATATTTCACACCTAAGGTGTACATTGAGAAAAGCATACCCACATTTCATTTCCCTTCCATTTTTCTGCTTTGTTTTGTGCAGATGATGTTGCCTAGGTCATCCATCCTTGCACAGAGTCTGATGCATGTGAGAACTCAATTGGATGCCAATTCACTGCCATTTTCCTGATATCCCTGAAAAGGCATTGCAGGTGATAGTGAGGGTAGTACTCCATTTAGAGCCCAAAGCTGGTGTCAGTAGGAGTCCAAAATCTTTGCTAAACTCTGCATAACGTGTTACAAGTGCAGGCTGTTTCTAAGAGACTATACCATGCCCCAATGCAAGACAGAGGCTTGGAATAGCTTGGCCAAGGCTGTCACCAGTGTGACTGGCATTGCATTCACTGGTGAACAATGTCATCTCCATTGCAGTGACATGAAGAGGTACATTTATGCTCTCCTTCACCAATGGGAGGAATCATTTCAAACCAAAGGCATTCCTTGTTGTATAAGTATAGTGGCCCATTACCAGCCAATACAATACCATAGCTTGTCAGCACAGAAAAGTGTTCACAGTTTAATTTTCATTTTTTTCTGTTCTGTATAGATTCTGAAGAGAGAACAGAATAGAGAGGTGCATCACGAGTGACAACAATGCCTCAAAGAGGCATGGATTAAGTACGGCTCAGTTATGAATAATAGCCATTTAGTGGGTCTACTTCAACCAATCAAAATTACATTTGAGCGAATTTCATTTACCTGATCCCAGTTCTTTAAAACTTCAGTAATCTGAAAGCACTGACTGCTGAAATCCTTTCCCGGTGAAAGGAACCACTTGGCCACTATGGTTAACTTTGCCCTTTCTTCAATGTAGTGCAATTTTGAAGTTGGTATATTTAAGTAGGGGTGTATGGAGGCATGGAGGGGTGAAGCCCCCCACTTTGGTGAGTTTAGTTTTGGTACATTTATTTTTTATTACTGGTGGCCAAGTGGTTCCTTTCACAGGGAAAAGATTTCGGCAGTCTGTGCTTTCGGATTACTGAAGTTTTGAAGAACTGGGATCGGGTAAGTGAAATTCGCTCAAATGTAATTTCAGTGGGTTGAAATAGACCCCATTTACTAATAGCTCAAAAATTACCATCACTTTATCAGTACTAAGGGCATTAGGCCATGATTGTTGACACAGTTAAAATAAATAGGCATACTCTTTATATAACAAACATACATGTCTACTTGAACAGATCTTGCAACATTGCATTAGCCAATGTTTCAGTCAACCTAGCTGTATGCATGGGTTCAAATACAAGAAGAAATTACTGTGTATTATGTAACAATATATTATTCTGCAACTATTAAGTTATTATAACACTGAAATAATTTAACATGTACATTTTATAAGTTGGAATGCATAACATATACATGTAATAATCACACAACTATTTGCCTAATGCATATAATACTGAAGAGATTACTGTGTATTTTAACACACATGCATGGCTTCACATTTATATATGGATGTGACAAATCTTAAACTATTTGGCAATATAAATGGAATGTGATATATTAAAATGCCATGTAATTTATGATGTTTTCTATGTTGTCTCTCCCCCACCCTATTTCTCTCTTTTATTTTTTAAATTTTATTTGCATGTCGACCATAATTCCTGTTGAACCATGAATAACCACCAGCATGGGGAACTAGATTGGTTATATGGGATCAGACTACCATCCTTACACAGGTAGCTAAGATGACACCACCACAGACAGTACTGACACTCAGCACCTCTGGGTCACAACCTGACAGCATTGCCTCTACAACTCCAACACTACCTGTTCCAACTGTATCAGGTAGGTCTGCCCTGGGGCTGGAGCAGTGGTACCCACCAGGAGTGGTGCCAGTGGAGGTGGTGATTACGTTACCCATTAAGAGATGACAGGCCTGAAGGAGGAGATAATGGAGAGGGGCCTATGTGCCCTGATTGAATGAATAAAAAAAAAATCTGCATTGAATAGCCAACTTGATGTACTGTTCTGCACTGTCCAATGTGTCTGTGGGGCAGGAAAAATTTATGATAGTTCAGAGGGTTAGTAACAGAATCTGACTGCAGGATGGGGATGCACCTCTGAAATTCTGTACCTAGCCCTAGTCATGGTGTCCCCCACCCTTTTGTGTCCATCACCATCCCTGTATGTCTTGTATGTTCACTATGTCTGCCTGCCCCTTCTACCTAACCTATCCAACATACCCCTGTTAATCTTAAATACCTTCCTCAACAATCATCATCATCATCATCAACCCCCTTATTCCCATTTTCTACATGGGGATGGGGTGTTGTGTCAACTGCTGTCATCTCTCTACATTCAATGCCATTCTCCTGCCTTCTTTGACACTCATTCTTGATTGTCGCAGGTCTTCTCTCACCCACTCTATCACTTGTTTGCTGGATGCCCTCATTTTCTCTTGCTTTCTTCCTGCCTGTCCCAAATATTCTTCATCAGAGTGTCTGCTGATTTTCTGCACATGTGCCTGAACCACCATAGCCTGTTCACTTACACCTTCTCTGCAACTGGAGATGCTTTGGCTTCTGAGACTGTTCACTTACACCTTCTCTGCAACTGGAGATACTTTGGCTTCTGCTCGTGTCATCATTTCTTCATCTGTATCACAGTATGCATCCTGCCACCCATCTCAGGCACTTCATCTCCATCACCTCTAGCTTATTCAACTGCTCCATCTTTATTGCCCAAGTTTCTATACCATTACGTAGTACTTGTCACACCACTGTTTTGTACACCTTCCTTTTCAGCTTCTTTAGCATTCTTCTGTCATACACTATACCTGACACTCTGTGCCAATTAGTTTCAGCCCCTCTAATTTTTAGGTTCGACTGGCTCATTCAGACTACTCATCTCCTCAGCTATCCCTCCCAGATACTTAAAACTATTAACTTGTTTCACTAATTTCCCTTCCATGTCAATTCTCAGCTTCTTCTGAACTCTACAATTTGCTGCCTTTACAACTATCTTATCTGTACTCAGTTTCATCCCATGTGCATTCAGGTTTGCATTCCATTCCCGTATTCTTTGCTGAAGTTAAGTTCAGTCTGCCTGTAATGCCACATCATCTGCATGCAGCATCTTTGTTGATTTGTGCTCTCCAAACTGTTTGCTAATGTAGTCCATCACCATTATGAACAGCAGTGGGCTCAAAGCTGAACCCTGATGCACACCCACTCCCACTGGGACCCCTCTGTAAGACTCAACACTATTCAGCTTGAATCATTGGGTCTTTGTGCATAGCCTGAACTAATTCTACCAATGTTTCCGACCACTGCAGTACTACCCAAATCAGGTTTGTTGGGACCTTGTCATATACTTTCTCTAAGTCTAGGAATATACAGTAAGACTCTTTCCTCATCTCTAGCTTTCTGTTAAGTATCTGTCTCACTGCAAACATCAGGTCAGTTGTGATGCATCCTGAACTGCTTAGCGCCCATCTTACTTTCTACTACTCCATGCATTCATTTATCAATCACTCTCTCCAGAACTTTCATGCAATGTGACAAGAGTTTTATACATCTGTACTGCCACTGTTGTGAATATCCACTTTGTTCTTGAACTTACACCGTGTAGCAATTCTTAATTCATGTTTGGCAGGTTGTTGGTTTTACAACCAGCTTTCACTCAACAGACGTATCCCAGGTAACCTAAGCTGGGCAAATGGACACTGGCCAGCTAGTAGCTTATTGACACAGGGCTACTGGACTTTATGGCAGGCACACACTAGCCAGTAGGGCAACAATCCTCTCTCTCAAATTATACCCCATACATAGCTCTGACTTCACTTGTGTGTATGTGTGATTCACTTCATCTGATGCAATTGTCCGCACAGCATTAAGTTGTTGTCACACACCCGTGATGTGGTGACTATCCAAATTTCTCAAATTTTTTGTTCAAATTCAATTTTAGCTTGCATAGAAGTGGATAGCTATGGTGCTCTTCCAGCACAATCCTGCATATTCCTTTATTTTTCCTCCAATGTCATACACTCTGCTTGCCCCCATTTTCACCACTGTCCTGTCATCCCCTTTTCAAATGTTTAATCTGGATGAAAAATAGATTCACACACCCACAAAAGACCAATAATTAACCATAAACAAAACTCTCTAGTTTTATTCTCAGCATGTGCAGAACAGTTGGCATTGTGCACCATTGTTGAGTGATGGTAAATAAGAGTTCACGCCCTATGGTAAAACTTGAAGATTGTACTTCAACCACAATGATGCATTTCCCCTCATGCAACTATGCCTAATCCCCTTGTGTGATTAAATGCAAGACTGATAACACTATAAGCAGACATTTACTCTCAGATGTTTCACAGGCTTCAGGGTCTAATGCACACCATATAGAATGTTTAAATTGTCATTACTCTCATAAAGTCTGATGCACATATACTCCATTGCAAAATGATAGACCACTGCAACAAAGTGTCCTTGGTTAAACGAATCAAAGTATATAGCAAACAAACTTCGGACTCAACACGACTGTAAAAATAAAGTTCAAATATTTATTTTGGTAAGCGCCACATTTCAGTACGCTTCCTCAGACCATAAATGTACTGACAAAGCAGTATGTTCTTATATAATGACATAAAGTACTTTAATTATTTAATAGCAATTAAGCTTAATAGACAAATTGTTGAACACAATTAAAAACCTTAGTTTAAAAATATATACTGCAGTTTAAAGAAATACACTCCCTAGGAGTGTAAATAATGTAAAAACATTTAGTTTACATATGAATATAAAATATGGAACCTAGCTTACTATAATATATATAGTTAAATATGAATATAAATAAGACTAATAATATATACATTTCTTTTTTAGTTTATACTTAAATAGAACAAGTAAACAGATGAGCCAAGGTTAAAACATAGACTTGTTAAACTATTTAAATAGATGTGTAAGGAGTGAGTCAACCTTATATAAGATATTATTTTCTACTATAATGTAATATTATATATTTTATGAAGCTCATCTCCGTGCATTAAGGTAGGGTTTGATGGAAACATAGAGATTTAAACCTGGAGAGTGATGCCCTTTTAATCTCAATATCCATTTCAATTCTTTTAATTCTAACAGGTTCATGTAGTCTCCACCTCTACTATTGGGTTCTACAATTTCTAATACCCTAAATACAAAAGAATGACTTGGAAAACATTGTATGTGTTTAGCCAGAGCATTCAATTCATTTGATTTCTTTATATCATATATATGGTTATAAACTCTATTTTTAAGTTTACGTTTCGTAAGGCCTACATAAAATGCAGGACAATGTACACAAGTGGCTAAATAAATTAATCCTAAACTATCACATGTAGCTAAAAACCTTGGTTTAAAAGTCATTACTCTCATAAAGTCTGATGCACATATACTCCATTGCGTTATATTGTTTTCATTGTCCCTTCAAATATATGACTTTGACTGTCTGAACTTTAACTTTATTTGTGGTGTGATCAGATAACTCTCTGGCCTAGACAATATTAAGTTGGATCATCAGGGGTTCAAGTCCAGCATTATAGCCAAACATTACTTAAGTTTTCTTTGTAATAACATTTTCCCTTATGAACTACTGCATAGATATGTTATTCCACCACCAGTATCCCATCTCTTCCTTCATGTAGTACAGCAACATCACACAACTATTCATACTTTTCTATCTTAAGTGCAAGAAATCTGGATAGAGGAAAAAGTAATGGGTGGACACATGCTCAAAAATAGGGACATATTACAAGTATTCCTATACACATAGAACGTTGCCATAATAAAATATGTGGCATTAGCATGCATTTCCTGAAGGATATAAAGGTGTGAAACATGCATATATGTTAGCATGTTCTGACCTTATGATTTGACAGAGCAAAATAGATTGCATGAGGAATACAACAATATTATAATTTAAACATTCAGACAGTCATTAAATATGTGGATAGTTGAGAGGTATGCTACTGCATTATCCATATTATGAACACTTTACTGTCATGATCATACCAGATGTTTAAATAATGACAGAGATCACAATACCACTTCACACACAAGTTCTGAAATGGCTGAGAATCAGAAATGTCTATATGCGTGTACTACTTTTTGAGTGATGCTTGGTTTGGAGCAGCATAGACCACTGTTATTTCCCATTCTAAATTCAAAAACTCAAAAATGAATCATGCATAAGCTAGAACTTCATCAATGATTGCGCCAAAGGGGTTAACATTGTGGTTCACTAAGTTATTTTGACAGAAAAAAGACAGAAAGTAAAGTCAGTAGTTTGTGTTACTTATGATTTATTGACTTATTGTAAGCAGGACATGAGGAGTTTATTGTGATACTATCTACTAACAACATAATCTAAATGACATTTGTACTGGAACGCATTACTCTTCCAAATGCATTCTAATGAGGATAGACCAATGAAAACATAGTTGCCAAGTAGTATTGATGACTGCAGTCTTCTATGTTTAGTTGTATGGCTTGTAGTTACCTTGTAGAATGTAGACATATCACACAGTCTGCATGATGAACTGCATCCTACATCAAGAATTTCATACAATGGTCTTGAGATGAACAGTCAGGAATCCAGGGGTGCCATTCCACTGGTAAGTATCAGCCACCATATACATGGTCACTACACCTTAATGTGACATACATATCATTCTCTATACATTAATTTGCATCAATGAACTGATGTTTGAATTATTACTACAGTATGACATGATTTTTGATCAACACATTGTTATCTTGTTTTGAGTTCCTGTCAAAACATTGTCCATTTAGCCCAACATATGTAATGTACACGAAGACCATGTGCTCTTCAATGCTTGTAATAAGATTTTTCCTGTGGTATTAACAGTTGATGCAGTGTTCTCTAGAGTGTTGCCTTACATAGGTAGGGGTTCAAATAAGGTAATGGCTAACTGGTGTAAGTGTGTATGCCTCTAGTGGTAGGTAGTACTGGCATATGGAACAGATCTGGTGTGCACAACTCAAACCAGGATAAACATTTACATGGGGAAAGGGATCCCACAAACATTTCACTCACTTTTAGTACAAATATATGCTACACAGTTATGAGGTCATCCCTTCAAATATGTCCTGTCTCCCAAGTGTGCTGCTACTCCTTCTGTGGTGCCACCTGTTAATACACAGTTCTCTAATATCTGGACTTAGGCACAGGTTCACACCTGGCACTGACTAAATAGTGTGAATGAGTGTGTGAGACTGTATTAATTGGTAGAAGTAGCATATCCAACAGATCTGGTGTACACACTTTTCCCTCATTTGAAACATTTACACTGAGAGGACTCCCTCAACTATTTCATTTCCTTTCAATGCCAGCATTTGCCTTGTCACACAATGATGAGGTCATCCCTTCAAATATGTACTGTCTCACACTATCTCACACTTGTATTAAGACTTCTCATGTGGCATCAGCAGTTAATGTAATGCTCTCTAGAGTTGGACTTAAATGAGTAAGTGTTCAAATCCAGCAATGACTAACTGCTATGAGTCTGACTATAATACTAGGTAGAGTTGACTTGTTTGCCAGATCTGTGTGATGTCACATACACAGGGTGAGGGCTCCTATAACTATTTCACTTTCTTTTAAGGCAAACATTTGCCTTGCACACAATGATGACATTATCCATTCAAATCTGTTCTGACCCATAGTCACAGTCAGACTTCTTCTCTAGCATGAGCAGCTGATGCACAGTTCTCCAGTATATGGATATATGGATTTAGATAGGCAGGGTTTCAAATCTGGCAATGTATAATTAATGATGCATGTAAAATAACAGTGTCAGACAGGACTGCATTACTCAGCAGCTGGCAATATGATTGATTTAGATGTCTGAACACTGATATAGCAACAGGATTTTGATCCCTCAACTTACATTTAAGGAGTACATGAATCTTTTACAGCAACACTTTATGTCATTGAAGTGTGTATTTTCTGGCACATGTAGTTTAAAGTCTCCTGTGGTGGAAGCAATCAATCACAGCTTTGTAGAGTGTGGACATAGGTAATAGTTCAAATCCATCTATTACCACATATTGTGATTGCATTACAGGTTAACTGAATTGTGTAGCAGTGGTTCCTCAACAGACATGATGTGGATAAATCAATGCTGGTTGAAGAGTTACATGATTACATAATTTTGATAACCCAAAAATATATCATGTGACTCATATTGCTTTTAATACACCACTGAGATCATCCATTACAGTGTATGCTTTCTGACAACTGTAATACTGATCACTTCCATGGTATCAGCAGTTAATATGTAATTCTCTACATTGTGGACATAGACAGACATGGGCTTGAATCAGGTAACATCATTGTGAAAGACAGTACTGACAGACAGGACTGGCTTACACAAGAGATAGTGCCATACAAATTCACAGTACTCTGAACACTAACATGTCTGAAGGTTTTAGAGCCACAGAAGACATTTTAGGGGAAGTAATCCCTTCAAGTGTGTGCTTCATGTGGCATGAGACACATTTCAGTCTGTAGCATCATTGGCTGATATGCAGCTCTATGAACTATGAACCCAAGTAGGCAGGTGTTCATGTCTGTCAAGGTGTTACTACTGAGTGTGTAACAGACTGGTAGCATGCAGCATTGGTTTCTCAAAAGTAATTGCTGATTAAAACTTTATGTACTGTAAACATTTACAATTTGGGAGAGACATCTACTCTTGTAATCCCTTTAATGGGAGCAGTATGCAATCAAACACAATTCTCAGGTTCTCTCTTCAAGTGTGCATTGTTTGACAAAGTGAGATATGAAGTCTTCTGTGGCATTTTCGGTTGATGTGCAGGCAGATCTAGAGGAGCTTGAGCCTGATTGCAGATGTTCTACTCCAGTGCTGTGTGCCTTCTATTATTTAATTGTCATTACAGGCTAGATTGTAGACATTCTACTCCAGTGCTGTGTGGCTTCTATTATTTCATTGTCATTACAGGCTAGATTGTAGACATTCTCCTCCAGTGCAGTGTGCCTTCTATTATTTCATTGTCATTACAGGCTAGATTGCAGATGTTCTACTCCAGTGCTGTATACCTTCTATTATTTTACTCTCATTACAGGCTAGATTGCAGATGTTCTACTCCAGTGCTGTATGCCTTCTATTATTTCTCTCTCACTACAGGCTAGATTGCAGGTGTTCTACTCCAGTGCTGTATGCCTTGTATTATTTCATTCTCATTACAGTGTTTACAGGCAAGAATGGCTTATTCAACAGATCTTGATATGTGGCATGCTACATAGTGGTCACACAATACACTAGGACCTTTGTTATGATATGTTGTAATGGCTCTGGGATAGCTAGATGAACTGCTATTTTTCTTTATAAGCATACCCAGTATAATGATGTATTCTATCATGGAACAATTAACAGAAAGCTCATTGAGTAATCCATGTGGTGAAATACTGCAAACAAACCAGCTAAAGGGAGGAAATGCTGCCAAAAGTAAAATACGCCCAAACTCCACAGCAATAAATCAGTTTATTATGCAGTTTCATCCTGTTCAGTAAGGACTTCTTCAGAATAAAAACACACCCATACCACTCTCTTTTAACATGTTAACTGGATTACATGACTCCTTAATTAAAACTATAACATAATGGTTCTGCCAATGGCCGCACAATGGAGTTAGTGGCCTATATGTAGGGCAACTGCAATGTTTTAGGCCACTGTTTGTAAGATGTCACAATCAACAGTCACTTTATGCAGTTCACTTACTAGTACATGTCAATATTTCACCTGCCTATGAGATATTGCATTTTGTAATCCAGGTATTACCAATGTACTGCACAATGCTCACTTAGGGAGATATTTTAAGACATGATAGCATACTGCCTTTAGAGGTGTACCTAATGAGACTGCATTAATATGTATGTGTGGCAGCAGCAGGAACTCTACACATAAGCCACAGCTGCTTTACACCCCCATCACGTATAAAATAAGGTGAAATGATGCATGCAGCAGTTGTCATTACACAATGCTGACTGACATCAGGCACATTTTTGTTGTGATTATTTCTCCTAGGGGCTAACTTTCATGAGTGGTCTTCCTTTCACACATCCCTACTTATGCCATAGGCATACACAGATACTCTTATACACACAACCCCAATGTTAATGGACTGCCTCCAAATGATTTGTATCTTCCAGGATTTCCATATTAGTATGTTTTGTGTATTTCTCATGACATGTCCCATTTGTCTCATACAATTACATCTCATTTGTTGTAGTTATACATAGGTTCATAGGTTCATAGGTTCATACTAGGCTATCTGCCCGAGGGCATTTACAAGCCTAGCCCATCGTTTTGTGGCTTACGCCACCCCTTTAGTATGGGGAACTATACCCATTATTTTGCTGTGCCTCTGTCGAGCAGTGACACTGAGGTAATCCCTTCTCCCATCCATTGGTCAAGATTTCTCTTGAACAAGGCCAGCAGTGCTCTGCCTCACATGTACCGGGATTCTGTTCCACAGCATAGGAGTCTTTGGGTGATGAATCATTAATAGCCGTGTCGAGGTTTAAGTCTTGTGGCTCTGATGGATCTAGATTTTTGAGGTGAAGCATATTCATCAAATCTGGGTTTGACATGGCCTTGTATGTTAGGCAAAGGTCACCTCTGAGCGCAGCTGTACTGAATAGAGCTGGAGTTCTTTCAGTCGGGCAGCATAGGATAGATTTTGAGACCCTTTATCCTTTTGGTGAGGAACTTTGTGGCCTCCAGCTGCTGCAAGTGTCGGGTCAGATACATTCCAAATGGGGCATTGTACTCAATCATTGGTCTGATGAGTGATGAGTAAAGGGAGACTATAACCTCCCTTGATCTAGATGAGAATCCCTTCATGATAAGGTGGGCAATGTAGAAGGTCTTCCTAACTACTTTAGCTACATGGGTGTCGAATGACAGACTACTATCAACCTGGGTCCCCAGGTCCCTGATAACTTCTTCTGTGCTCAGTGGATTGCCTCCTATTTGGTAGCTAGGGGTAACCTTGTTTTTCCCAAAGGGTATGACTATGCATTTTTTGGCATTTAACGGCTCTGGCACCAGTTATCCGCTTCTGTGAGACCCTTCTGAAGGATATCTGTGTCAGATGTGTTTTCTACTATGGCCCAGTTTGCAGTCATCTGCAAACTTTGTCAGCCATAACCCTCCTGTGTTTGCTTGTACTTCAGAAAAGTAGATGCCAAACAAGAGTGGGCCCAGGACTGAGCCCTGTGGGACACCACTTGTGACAGGCTTTGAGTCTGACATGGCGCCAGCAACTCTGACCCTGTGGGTTCTGTCACTCAGCCAGTTTGCAACCCATCTTGTGATGTATGGGTTAACATTTAAGCTGATGAGTTTTTCAATGATACCGGGTATTGTATCAAGGCCTTAGCCAGATCGAGGTAGGCTGTATGGACTGCCTTTCCTCATCAATGGCTTTGGTGACTGTTTCAAAACGTCAACCAAGTTTAAAAGGCATGATCTGCCTTTGACAAAGCCAAACTGGGTTGGATCCAAAGTCTGCAAATTCCCAATGTCTTTATTTATGAGGTCCATTATGATCCTCTCCATGGCTTTGCAGATAAGGCTTGTCAAGCTAATGGGCGGTAAAACCAGGGGTTGGTGGAGGCGCTTTTGTTTGAAGTGGGACCACAGTTGCAGTCAGAGGTAAGACTTTGATTAAACAGCTGTCCTAGCTGTGGGTTTAATTCCTCATTGAGTTCGTGGAGCACACAGCCGGGGACACCATCAGGTCCCATGGATGCTGTGTTTTTTGCTTTGGAGAGAGCAGTTCTCACTTGGGGGCTGGAGATGTTTGGGGGGCTGCAATCATTTGGTATAGATATCTCTCCTTTTGGGGGGGAGGGGGGTGAGAAGTTTGCACTGAACCTGTCAGCCAGTATGTTGGCAATGTCTGTAGGATCAGTAATCTTCACATCATTTTGAACTAGTTCTGAGCATATCTGGGAGTTTCCTCCTAGGTTTCTAACATAGCTAAAGAAGGCCTTATGATTGTCTTTTGAGTCTTTAGCTATTTTTTGGATGATTTTATGAGAGCTCTTAGTTTTTACTTATAGTGATCAAGGTGTCTTTTAAGGATTTTGCTCTATCTTGTAGTAGCTTCCTCCTTTTGTTGTAGAGTTTGTTTATGGCTGGGGTCCACCAGACTGGACGCTTGCCTTTGGTACAAAGAGTCTTTGTTTTGCTTGGGATTGCCTTATCCATGCAGTCCTGCAGGTGCTGGTAGAAGGCATTTGTAAGTGATTCAGCTGAGTACTGTTTTCCGGGCCTTAAAGGAGACCACACTAGTCTTTAGAAGTGTGAAGTCGGCTTTGGGAAGTTCTTTACTGTGGTCCTTTTATTTCAGGTGGGGTGGGATGAGGACCTCCAGCGAGATTAGTTTGTGATCTGATCTCACCAGTGAGGGGTATACTGTTGAACATTGTGCTCCCATGTTCGTGATGATGAGATCAAGTATGTTATCTCCTCTTGTGGGAATGGTGACTAGTTGTTCCATGGCATTTGAGTTTATGAATTCCAGGAACTTTTGGGCTAGGGTGTTTGGGCTTGAGTAGTGTTCCCAGTCTATATTTGGGTAATTGAAGTCACCTAGTATGATGGTGTTTGGTGATACATTTATCCCTCTAGTGTTTTCAGGAAGGCCATGTGAGGTTCCTGAGTTTGTGAGGGTGGCCTGTAACATGCTACTATTTGCAGAGCAGTCTTGCCTACGGTTAATTGCACCTGGATGGTCTCCGATGCATCATGCGTTGCCACCAGTCTTGAGGTGTGGGTGTCCTTGATGAATATGGATACCCTCCTTTCTTGGTATTTTCCTGATTTTGGGGCCGAAACATGATATGAGGTAAAACCTGATAGAGCCTTGAACCAGGTTTCTGTCACAGCACAGACATCGATGTTCTCCATACTGAGAAGGGCCTCAAGTGCTGCATTTTGAGATTTAGACTTCTGGCATTGAGCAGCATTACCCTTTAGTTTATTTCGCTTTTGTGTTCTAGGGTGGTAGGTTTAGAATTTGAGCCTTGCCTAAAAAGGCACTATGGGGGTGGCAAGAGCCTTTGCCAATATCCGAATCCCAGGGTGACAGGTGTGCAAGCCGCCCCTAAGCAAGCAGGCTTGTCCAGCATGTCATCCCAGGCAGACAGATACTGATCCCTTTGAATGACACCAGTGTTTAAGCCAATTGTTAAAGCTGATCATCTTATCTCTGTATTGTGGCATCATTCTTGGTGAAGGTAGGATACTGCTCAAGGTCAGGGTCATACCTGCCTGGGCTACATAATCAGAGAGCTCCTCAATGTCTCTTTTCATGTAGTCCAAGGAGGTATCGCCTCAGGTCGCTTACACCAGCGGACAATGAATGACTGAGTCATATTTGTACCTGCTGTTGAGAGACCTGAGTGCTTGCGTTATGTGGCGGATTCTAGCGCCCGACAGACAGCTTACTGTGACCTTCTCCTTACTCAGTCTGGTGAGCGGGACATCAGTGTGTCTGACTATGGAGTCACCAATGACTAGTGTGTCTGGCATTGTGTTTGGCCTTAAGGGCTGTGACTGTTTGACACTCTGACTGTGAGGTCTATGTGTTGCAGGTGTTGTGTTCTGAGGTGGTGGTTTTTTGGGTGTCTGCTTTGTAATAATGCCTTGCAGAATAATCTTCAAGTAATATTCTGTTCAAAGTGACAGTTCTATTTTTGAGACAGGCCCTTGTGGATTGCAGCACATGTTGATTTGGAAGTGATTAACTATCCCAATTCCTACACTTCCCAACATGTATGTTTATACTACAGCTGTTATTATTGTCTCCAGTGTTGGTACTTGTCTGGCAATTACATCCAGTTGTGCTCCTGATTTTTCTCAATTGTCCCATGGTTTTATTTAGGGTAGTTTCCCATTACTTCCATATTGTTAAGTCAATACATATAAAGACATAGTAACTTATACACTTGTGTTACCTGCATGTCTGTTCATACATCATAACATTGGAACATTTATGCTGCTTTTTACGTCCCACTATACCTGACAATGCTACTAAATCTCCTACATGTCCACTACCTACACTGAATGTAATTTCCTGTTGTGTCAGGTTTCCTTGCCCAGTGTAATCATACTCCTCTGTCCCTACATGTCAGGGACTTTCCTGAGTTTGACTCCAGTTTTAGGTCTATCCCTCTTAATTTAATTTAAGAATGGGTGACCTTTGGAGAAAGGTGGTGAATTTTACCTAAGTAAATTATGACTCTAATTAGATTAGAGCTGTACACTTCTTTCACATCGGGAAAGGTGTACCAATTCACACTTGCTTATTCTATCAACATCTCAACTTATGATACTAAAAATTTCAAAAGTGTGCCTGATTATTCATGATTATTTCTGGATTTGTCTCTCATTTAGATTAGGTTTGTCCCTGATTTAGTACAGAGCACTGACTCTTTATTTGCTAGGCTTCCCTTGTCTTTTTTATGTATTCTAAGTTATCCTAGCTGGTATTATGCCATTCACACGATCTGGCCATGAGGAGGTGTTGCTAGGTATATTCGATTAGCACTGCTGCTCATCACCCACAGCTGGCTGACCATGTTAGCATCCACGCAATGTGTCCACACTTGCTCATGAATCACTGGGACTCTTTTACCACTGCAACAACTTAACAAGAAGATTGATACCTCACTCTTACTTAATGGAAATGCATTTCAGAGATTTTAAGTTGCATCCCGATGCATCATTAAAGAGCAAAGTGGCAAATGACCAAGTCACCTCATTCACATTGTAACACAGGATAACCAGATGCTGGCTTGTCAGAAATTTAATTTACCAGGGCTGGGTGGTTTTGCTGAGTCAGTACTTCATTTTGCAGAGTTATGCACAGCAGCTTGGCTGTGAATCTTGCATTTGTGCATGCATGCCAGCCAATACACATTACCTTTCTTTTCTGTAATGTCCCTGTTCCAGAATACACCATGTATGTGGTGGTTTGTAGGATGACATTGGTGATCAAGAAGAGGAGGAGGAGTGTGAGGGCAGCACCAAGGATCAAATGATAGAAATTGAAAAAGGGTAATTGTGAGGTGGAGTTCAGGGATGAGCTAAGACAGGCACTATGTGGCAATGAAGAGTTACCAAATAGCTGGGTAACTACAGCAGAGCTAGTAAGGGAGACGGCTAGAAAGGTGCTTGGTATGACATCTGGACAGAGGAAGGAAGACAAGGAGAAATGCTGGTGAAATGAGGACATACAGGAGAGTATACAGAGAAAGAGGTTGGCAAAGAAGAAGTGGGATTGTCAGAGAGATGAAGAAAGTAGACGAGGTGCATGGCAAAGAGATAGGTGGCGAAGGCTAAGGATAAGGCATATGAAGAGTTGTATGAAAGGTTGGACACTAAGGAGGGAGAAAAGGACCTGTACCAATTGGCTAGACAGAGGGACTGAGCTAGGAAATATGTGCAGCAGGTAAAGGTGATAAAGGATAATGAGGGAAACATACTCACAAGTGAAGAGAGTGTGTTGAGGAGATAGAAAGAGTACTTTGAGGGGTTGATGAATGAAGAGAATGAGAGGGAGAGAAGGTTGGATGATGTAGGGATAGTGAATCATGAAGTACAATGGATTAGCAAGGAGGAAGTAAGGATAGCTATGAAGAGGATGAAGAATGGAAAGGCTGTTGGCCCAGATGACATACCTGTGGAAGCATGGAGGTGTTTAAATGAAATGGCAGTGGAGTTTTTAACCAGATTGTTTAATGAAATCTTGGAAAGTGAGAGGATGCCTGTGGAATGGAAAAAAAGTGTTTTGGTATCGATTTTTAAGAATAAGGGTGATGTGCAGAGCTGTAGTAACTACAGAGGGATTAAATTGATTAGTCACAGCCTGAAGTTATGGGAAAGAGCAGTGGAAGCTAGGTTAAGAAAGGACATGATGATTAGTGACCAGCAGTATGGTTTCATGCCGGGAAAGAGCACTACAGATGCAATGTTTGCTCTGAGAGTGTTAATGGAGAAGTACAGAGAATGTCAGAAGGAGTTGAATGGTGTGTTTGCAGACTTAGAGAAAACATATGACAGGGTGCTGAGAGAGGAGTTGTGGTATTGTATGAGGAAGTCAGGAGTGTCAGAGAAGTATGTAAGAGTGGTACAGGATATGTACGAGGTAGTGTGACAGTGGTGAGGTCTGCTGTGGGAGTGACGGATGCGTTTAAGGTGGAGGTGGGGTTACATCAAGGATCAGCGCTGAGCCTTTTCTTATTTGCAATGGTGATGGACAGGTTGACAGACTAGATCAGACAGGAGTCCCCGTGGACTATGATGTTTGCAGATGACATTGTGATCTGTAGTGAGAGTAGGGAACAGGTGTAGGATATCCTGGAGAGATGGAGATATGCTCTAAAGAGAAGAGGAATGAAGGTCAGCAGGACTAAGACAGAATATATGTGTGTGAATGAGAGGGAGGATATAGGAATGGTGAGGATGCAAGGAGTAGAGGTGGCAAAGGTGGATGAGTTTAAATACTTGGGGTCAATAGTTCAGAGTAACGGTGAGTGTGGAAGAGAGGTGAAGAAGAGAGCACAGGCAGGATGGAGTGGGTGAAGAAGAGTGTCAGGAGTGATTTGTGATAGATGAGTACCTGAAAGAGTGAAAGGGAAGGTCTACAAGAGGGTCGTGAGACCAGCTATGTTATATAGGTTGGAGACAGTGGTACTGACAAAAAGGCAGGAGTTTGAGCTGGATGTGGCAGAGTTAAAGATGTTAAGATTTGCACTGGGTGTGACGAGAGTGGACAGGATTAGGAATAAGTATACTAGAAGGGTCAGCCCAGGTTGGAAGGTTTGGAGACAAAGCCAGAGAGGCAAGATTACATTGGTTTGGACATCTGTTAAGGAGGGATGCTGAGTATACTGGGAAAAAGATGCTAAGGATGAAGCTACCAGGTAACAGGAAAAGAGGAAGGCCTAAGATAAGGTTTATGGATGAGGTGAGAGGTAGGACATGCAGGTGGTTGGTGTGACAGAGCAAGATGCAGAGGACAGGAAGAAATGGAAACAGGTAATCCGCTGTGGTGACCCCTAATGGGAACAGCCAAAAGAAGATGATGATGATGATGTATAGCTCTCAACATTCCTTATTTTGGCTCCAGGCCAGTCACTCCTTTCTCTTACAGTCTTCTCCTTGTTCATTTTACGGTACATATCTTCATGTGTTTCATTTTTCTTATCTTGTGCTATCATCCCACATGTTGCTAGCCACCTATCATGTTATTTTGCATATGTCCACAGACAAAGACATTGCTAGCATATGTGGTGTTGAGAGAACACTTCTGAATGTATGCACTGTTCTTTATCTGCTACGACATGGTATCCATTCAGTATGATACACGAGACATCAGTATACCGCACTACTCCAATATGGGGTGCCGTTTACCTTGCAGTATCCTACATATGTTCCATTGCCTATATTTCATGTAGAATGGAAAGAATTCTCATTGTTTTTCCTACAGTAGTTTGCTTTAAATCATACCCCACATTGGACTCTACTGTTATACTGGTATGCCCAATACTACTCCCACAGTGGATAAGTAAGCACAACAATGGGATTCTGTTAGTAAATGTTCAACTTCTCTGATCTTTTTCAACCTATTTACAGTCCCTGCTATGAATAAACAACAATACAGCATTTAAAATATTTTAAATCAACTGTTTCTGTACTGTGGTGGTTTCACATTATTTATTTACTTGTGATTACCAGGTAGTGTCCAACTGGGCTACAAAACTCATTTTCACTTGAGACCCTGGGGGAAAAACTCAAAAAAATTACAAATATAAAAGTAATACAGTGAATAAAAGGGAAAAGTACAAGGAAAAAAATATTTACAGAGTAAAAAATACAAAAAAGATGAAACAATATTTACAGAGTAAAAAATACATTACAGATGAAACACAAGGCAGATAGAATACAGTGGTAAAAATACAAATAATAAGAAATCATAATGGGTTTGAGATAAAAATCACTCAACACTTTATTGTTTGTGGAACAATCAAAGGAAAAAAAATATAAAAGCCAGTTTAAGCTGTTATAGGCATAGGTAGAGAAGATTAATGAAAAGAGATAGTATATGACTGTTATTAGCCTGGAGATGTGCAGGAACATAGCCAGTGTTTAGAATAATATTCTTTTAGGAGTTGTTTGAAAGTATGTGTATCAGGGGTGGAGAGAATACAATGGGGAAGTCAGTGCGATGATTTGCAATTTTATAAGAGTATAAGGAGTCCCCATGAAAGTTATGAGATTTGGTTACATTGAGCATGAGTTTTTTGGATGACCTAAGGGACTTAAGGTTTGTGTAAGGTTGAACGAGGTCAGCTAGAGCAGGGCAGAATTCAGGTTTGTGGATGATTCTATGAGCAATAATTAGCTGGTTGAGAGATAAAGCTGGGGAGTTCTATCCAGTTAAGATGGTGAAGAGCTATAAAATGATGAAATCTGGGAAGTACGTTTGAGGTGAATTTGGCTATTTTATTATAACAGGTTTCAAGATTATTCAAATCTGATTTACATGGATTGGTAAAGATTTGGGAACAGTAAAGAAGGATGGATAGGAGGTGGGATCTAGCAGTAGCTAATCCGGCATATTTGGTTAGATAGGGTTTTTCTCTATAGATGTATATGCACTTTTGATTGTTAGTGCTATATATTTATCAGACTTTAGGCCATTATCTATTGTAACACCTAGAAGTTGTATTTGCTTGACTATTTTTGTGGCATTAATGGAGAAGATAATGAGAGGCAATGGGGTGTTAGTACCATTAGAATTACTGAAAACCATGAGTTTGATTTTGTTGAGATTTAAAATAAGTTGATGGTCAGATAGGTAGTTTTTGATATTTTGTAGTGCAATTTGGGTTTTGTTTTGTAGTTCTTTGACAGAGGGCAGAACTGATGAGAGAGGCATCATCAGCATATTGAATGACTGAGGCAAGTTTAGTGGAGGTACTGAGGTCATTGGTAAATATGATGAAAAGTAGAGGGCCAAGGATGGAGCCTTGAGGGACTCCCACTGTAATGGGTAGGAGGGGGGAGAGTTTATTATTCCATTTAGTAGCTTGTTGATGGTTAGAGAGATAGCTATGAAACCAGTTTAAGGATGTTGTACTGATATTGTATGAGACAAGTTTGTTAAGAAGTTTTTGGTGTGATACTGTGTCAAAAGCTTTTGACATGTCAAGGAAGGTAGCTGAGATGAGTTCACCATTGCTTTTGAGGAGATTTATGGTATTTGTGAAACTTATAAGAGCTATAATGGTGCTATGTGTGGGTCGAAAGCCATGTTGAGGGTTGGAAACCAGGTTGTTTTAAGGAAGTAGCCAAAGATTTGCTGGTGTATACCTTTTTTCAAGATTTTAGCTAGTGGTGAGAGAATGGCGATTGGTCTGTAGTTGGAGAGGTCTGTGCAGGGGCCACCTTTGTGAAAGTGTATGATATGAGATATTTTCCGAGAAGAGGTACTGTTCAGAGATAGAGCAGTTGATAAGAATAGATATAGGATGAAAAATAAATGTGGCAGCGAGTTTTAGAAATTTGTTGAGAAGTTTATCAGCTGCAAGATTACATGGTGTTTAATTTACCTAGGAGTTTCTTTATGAAGCTGGCTTGAATTGGCTTAAGGGAGAAAGGTAGAGTTGAATTCCTTTGGGTTGGTATAGATCGTGGTGAGTAAGCGGTATTGTTTGGTAATAAAGTTATTGAGTTGATAAATTGGGTATTAAATTGTGAGGCTAAACACTTGGTAGAGTTAACTGTTGATGGTGCTGGAGTAGTAGGTTCGCTGGGGTTTAGGAGGTAGTTTAGGGCTTGCCAGAATTTTTGAGGGTTATTTTGGTATTTTTGTTGACATGATTGGAAGTAAAATTTTTTGTCTTTTTTGATTTGTTTTTTAGCTTGATTTTTTATTTGTTGGTAAGAAGTTAGGTTCTCTTTATTTTTGTTACTATGATAGAGAGTCCAAGCTTTATCCTTTTGCTTGAGTAGAAGATTTGTTGCTTTTGTTAACCAAGGTAGCTGTTTGGATTTGGAGCGAACAGGGGCTAAGTTATTAAGTATTTCTAGGAATGCTTTGTTAAAGCACTGTACGGCAAGGTCTAGCTGTAGGAATTTAAGAGGGAACCAATCATATTGCTGCAATAATTAATTAAATCTAGAGGGGGAAAATGTTTTTATTACGGAAGAAATTGAATGAGATATTACTAGTTGAATGTATACGTTTCCTGATTAGATAGGTTGGAGAGTGGTCACTAAGTGCATCAGGAAGGCAGCAACTTTCAAAAAACTTTTATCCCAGCCTGGAAAAGCTTGCTGCAGTCTCTCCAGTTCATTGATGTCATCAAGGCCAATGACAGTAGTTAGTTTTCTGGCCAGTTCCCTACCCAAACTGACATCACGAAGACCATCCTAAAAACCCACCCATTCTGTGATGTCACAGCTCCCTGGTCCTTCCCCTACCCATACAGAAAGTAAAGGCTAGAACAAGAAAACAGCATATGAGTCAAGTCTTCTGCTGTAAGCTGTCAATCACAGCAGGTAACAGCTCAAATTACCCTTAGCACTTTGACAGCGTGGTGTTAAAATGTAGGAAACACCAAACCATAATGAAATAAACATGTTTTTTGAGTCTGTGGGTAAAATAAACATGTTTTTTGAGTTTGTGGATACAGTTCTACTTTAACAAAAGTGTTGTGTTTTCTAACTGCATATATTATATGGAAGACTTTGTATTGCTCAGGCTGTGGATTGTATTTCATTACTGAAACTAAGTGGAAATTCCTTAATATTCCAAGAGCAGGATAAGTTATTTCTTACACTTATTTCACTGAACTGCACTTCTGAAATGCTTATAATTGTGCTATACAGTTGATCTACTACATTTTGTACTGTTATAAAGCTTTTTTATTGTTTCACTGCATTTATGTGCTGTTTTATACTGTTTAACTGTATTTTTCATTGTTAGATACTGTTTCATTACTCTAATTGCATGTTTACTGAATTACTTAACTGTAAACTGCTTTTCATACTGAGAGTCGTATTTTCTGTTTGTGAGTGCTCTATCTGAGCATTTTTGATTTTTTGAGGTTTTTGTGTTCTACAGCTAGGAACTGAATTAGTGTGCATTACTATAATTGCATTTTTATTTAATTACTAAATTGTAAACTGTTTTTTCATACTGAGACTTGTATTTTCTCTTTGTGGGTGTTCTTTCTATGTTTTTAAAGTGAGGTTTCTGTGTTCTGCTCAGGTGGCATAATATTGATAGAGGCCTGTTGTCTAGGCTGGTAGTTTTGTTTGTTTCCTGTGTTTCTGGCAGCCATTTTCTGCTGATTCTTATACTTGGTGGCTTTGCAGTTGCCCGCCCATACTCTATATTTGATATGTGACACTCCTCCCAGTCTAGTGTCATTAGTTCATTCAATCCAATAGAGAACATTTGTGAAGGCCAACCCACTCAGATTCTTAGCGTTGAATTAACTTCTGTTCCAGCTTTCTCCATTTCCACTTTTACTGAAAAAAGAATTCTAAGCTTGCTTCCCCCCTTTCCTGTGGTAGGTCTTATCTAGATACAGATTTGCTGTGTCCAGGACTGTTTGTGAGCTGGTGAGCCCCCCCCCTTAACTAGGGTTAAACTATTCCAGGCGCCATAAAGTCTGCTCTTCAAATTTTCCCTTGCAACTAGCCAGCTTTTTAGTTTTAGCACTCAAATCTGTTTCTTTGAGCTCAGCACTTGTTCAGAACTCATTGCAAGCACTAAATAAGTTACAAATTACTACAACACTCAACTTTCCTCACTTGTCTAGAGTAAAACAATTTTTAGTACTTAATAAATAAGCACCTATTCATGCATGTCTAAAGGTCAGCTCCCGGTGTTTTCTCCTGTCTACCTGATGAATCTGGGCATCTTGGGACAATGCAGTAATTGCCTCATGTACACAGACAACCCTCTCCTCCTACCACCCAACACTACGACCTGTGAGAAATGCACTTATATAGCCAAACTGGAAGCAAAACTCTCTTCACTGAAGACTGGACTAGACAGTCAAGAGGAGAAGGTAAACACTTGCACCGCACCACACTCATCACATAGTCCCGCAAAACCTACACCCCCAAAACACACACACAGAAGCACAAAACACACACCTACATTCATGGTGGCTCTCAGTAAAAAATCTGCCCAAACAACCACGACCTCCAAAGCAGAAATGCAAGCAACCTCCACCCCCCCAGCACAACCCAAATGTCACATAGCCCACATACTCAGTGTGCCGCTCGACTACAACTCATAAGGCATAACGTACCCAACACTCTAGTCATAGGTGACTCTATAGTCAGGCACACTGATGTTCCACTCACCAGGCTAAACAAGGAAAAAGTTACTGTCAGCTGCCTGTCGGTTGCCAGGATCCACCACATAATGCACACACTCAGGTCACTCCACAGCAAGTACAAATATGACTCTGTCATTGTCCATGTTGGTGTGAATGACCTGATACGTACCTCCCTGGACTGCATGAAAAGAGACATGGAGGAGCTCTCCGATCTTGTAGCCCAGGCAGGTATGAACCTAGCCCTGAGTAGCATCCTGCCATCACCCAGAATGATGCCACAGTACAAGGACAAAATGATTGACTTTAAAAATTGGCTAAGCTTCTGGTGTCATTCTAAAAGAATCCAGTATGTGTCTGCCTGGGATGACATGATCAGCAGACCACACTGATTTGCCAGAGATGGCCTGCACCTGTCGCCTTTGGGATTCTGGATACTGGCAAAGGCTCTTGCCACCCCATAGTGCCTTTTTTAGGCAAGGTTCAAATGACAAATTCACCACTGTAACAGGTACAAGCAAGCAAAATCTGAGGGTAATGTTACTCAATGCTAGAAGTCTAAACCTCAAAAAGCTCTCACTCAAGGCACTCCTTAAAATGGAGAACATTGACATCTGTGCAGTGACAGAGACCTGGTTCAAAGCTCCAGAGAGCACCCCTGCATTACCAGGCTATAATTCATATCACACCTTTTGGCCACCAAACCCGGACCGAAACACTAAAGGTGGAGGTGTGTCCATATTCATTAAGGATATCCACACCTCCAAGCTAGTTGCTCAGCATAATGCATTTGAGATTATCCAAGTTCAACTAACTCTGGGCAAAACTGCAATCCAGATTGTAGCTTGCTACAGACCCCCCACTATGCCCCAGGATTCCCACTCCTCTTTTCTTGATACACTGGAAAATATTAAGGTACAACCCAACACTCTAATAATGGGTGATTTCAACTACCCTACCATTAACTGTGAAAACTACTCATGTACCAACTCTTTTGCTCAACGTTTTCTGGAAATCATCAATTCCAATGTCTTGGATCAACTTATCCATACCCTCACCAGGGGCAGCAATATCCTAGACCTGGTCATCACCAATATGGGTGACAGGTGTTCCACACCAGAGGTCAGCTCCTCGTTGGTCAGATCCAATCACAAGCTAATAGCCCTAGACATCCACATCCTGCTCCCACCCCCCATTAGGAAAAAAAAATGTAAAAAATTTCTCCAAAGTCAACTTCACACTTCTTAAGACAGAAGTGGCAAACTTCACGACACCCATGCAGATAGACAATAGAGGTACGACTGCTGAATCCTATACAAATGCACTTTATAAGCACTTACACGAATGCATGGATCGTGCTATCCCTAACATAACCAAGATGCTATCCTCCAAAAAAAGGAAGCCAATCTGGTGGTCTTCTGTCATAAACAAACTCTACAACAGAAGAAAGAAACTGTTGCAAAAAAGAGTAAAATCCCATGATTGGAGAAACTCCCTGGTCAGCCTCAGTAAGAAGCTGAGATCCCTCATAAAATCCTTCAAAGCTAGTTATGAAAACAAAATCACCACTGATTCTAAAGACAACCACAAAGCATTCCATAGCTATGTCAAGAATCTCAATGGCAACACTCAGATCTGCTCTGAGTTACAGCACAATGACACTAAATATACAGAACCAACTGATATTGCCAACATCCTGGCAGATAGATTCAGTGCTAACTTTACCCCCCTCTCACCCCCTAAAGGGCCCAGCCTTTATACTGGAAGAATGCAAAGTTGCTGTAATCACGGAAGGTGTTTGGCTAACTAAATTCGCAGATGACTGCAAACTAGGAGCCATAGCTGAAACTCCTAACAATGTGGACATCCTACAAAAGGGCGTCACTGAGACAGATGCCTGGTGTCAAAGCCATGGTTTCAAGCTCAATGCCAAAAAGTGCATTGTCATCCCCTTTGGTAAAATCTCTGTACCCATGAACTACCATATAGGCAGTAGTCTACTTAACACCGAAAGTGTGATAAGAGACCTTGGGACACAGGTAGACAGTAGTTTCTCCTTTGATAATCACATTGCCACAGTGGTCAGGAAAACCTTCTACGTGGCACACCTCATCATAAAAGGTTTCTCATTCAGAAAAAAAGAGGTCATTGTTCCCCTCTACTCATCACTCATTAGACCCATTATAGAGTACAACACCCCTTTTGGTATGTACCTCACAAGGCATCTACAACAACTGGAAAGGCTGCAAAAATACCTCACAAAGAGGATTACTGGAGTCAAACAGATGCCTTACGCAGACCGACTCAAAAAACTCCAGCTTTACTCCATCACATATCGCCTACTCAGAGGTGATCTCTGCCTAACTTACAAAGCTATGTCAAACCCAGAGCTGTTGGACATGCTCCACTTAAAGAAATCCCAATCCCTCCGAGCTACATGCTCTAGGGACCTAAACCTTGTCACCACAGTAAACAGAACATGCTGGCGGGATAGATTCCTGTCCCAGAGACTTTCCATACTCTGGAACAGACTACCTATCTATGTTAAACAGAGCTCCTCATTAGCACTCTTCAAGAAAAATCTTGATGATTGGATAGGTAGTAGGAAATTCACCCCGGGGATCACTTCTGTGATTCTGCTTGACAGGGGCACAGGAAAATTATTTCCTTGGGTGGCAAAAGACAGGGTACCTTTTTGGCTAGGTTTGTATAGGCCCTAGGGCTAATAGCCTAGTACCTACCTATGAACCTATCAACCTATGAACATTTTTTGCCTGTTTTACATATGTATATAATATTAACATCACCAATGTAATTTATAAATGATTGAACAGATTTATTTAGTTATGTATTTATTTATTTATTTTTTATTTGTGTGTTTATTTTATTTATTTGCATTTATTAATTGGGATAGTCCACCTGGGTGACTGACCCATTTTCAGCAGAGATCTAGGAAGAAAAGCTCCGCACACACAAAGGCAAAACAAAACACAATATTTTTAAAATTTCTAACTTCACATTAACAATTTCTAGACAATTGCAAAAGGAAAAATGACACATAAGTAGCATGAATTGTAGACTGGTAGTATTAGTAGCAATTTATGTAAATCTCTCTCTCTCTCTCTCTCTATATATATATATATATATATATATATATATCTATGGGAGAATCAAACAAAAAGCAGAAAAGACAAGATATACTATATTATATTTTAAATTGTCATCATCAAGAGAAAAATGCCTTTCATGTTACTGTTTGCAGATAAAGAATATGATATAATTACAAAAGTGTCTTAATGGTGTCATATATTAATTTTATTCATGAACAATTCTAAGTAAAGTATATTTTTAAATTAGTTATGAATGATTTTAGCTTTGATAATAAACTTATTTTGTTTGGGATGGAATTCCATGTTTTGTCATATACTGAGTAAGGAGAGTCGCCATAATATTTTTTGTTTTACATCTACTTGATTTTGAATCTGAGATCTTAGAGTCTTCAAGGTTTGTATTTTTGCATCTGATTGGCCAGGATAGGATACTCATTAAGGCTAAAAAGTACCTTATGTGTTACATTTAACAATGGCAGTGCAAGAGCATTGTGAAATGCTTGCCAATATATTTTTTTAAGTGCTGCACAGTGGTGTGTTTTCTTGGAAAGAATTACAACAAAATTAGATATTTAATTATAACATTGCTCTAGTTTATTTAAGTGAGTATTGCTAAGAATATGTATATAATAAACTAAGAAGAAAAGGTAGATGAGCAGTTTTGTGTATTGATGACTCAGATTGGTTGTTGTGTCTTTCAGCTTTTTCCCGTCTAGGGGTCGCCACAGCGGAACTCTGGTCTGCTAATGATTGGCAGTAGATTTTTACATGCCAAGTTGCCAGCCCTGATGCACAACCTTCAATGAAGGTATGCCCATTCATGCATGTCTCCACACAGAAGACGCTCTAGCTGAGAATCGAACAGGACAACGTTTTACTGTGAGGCGACAATGCTACCGCAGCACCACCACCGCAGTTGATGACTCAGATTGGTATATTCTTGGAAATTCAGAATGAACCCCACCTCTGGTGATAAGAGCTGAGGAAAAAAATTGTTTACATGATGCAGGAATGTGTGATTTAAAGACATGTTAGCCTCAGTGAGGAAAGACCTCAGTATCAGCTAATTTGCATGTCTCCAAATCACACAGCTACCACCAGTGCTAATTTTCTTGGATCCTGTAGCTGCACAATTCCCATGCAAAGATGAAATTACTTAAGTTGTTTCAGTTCTACCTCATTTATTTTAACTTTTGACACCATGTTGCCAACAGTATTCAAAAATGTCTAATTGGTGGTGAGAAACAAAGTGCAGTGCTCCCCATTTCATCGTTTATATGTCAGTACTATGTAGTAATTGTAGCAGCTTATACCATATGATTTAAATACTGGTACTCTGAGCAGTGCTAAAGGTACCAAATATTTAAGGAAACATAGTGAATGTTACAGATGTAACTGGCTAAGCTGGTATTCTGTAGTTCAAAGGAAATAATAGTTTAAAAGGAAACGATCTGCAGGAAATTTTAAAAATTGAGATTATGTCTGCCCATTAGTCTTGATCATCTAGTTAAGTTCATGTTTAGTAAGAATATCAATTTTCTGGGTCTATATCACTTTCTCGAACACTCTGTTTATCGAATCCCTATTCACTGAACCCACTTTAGCAAAAGCTCAATTCAACAAACGATCGTTTCAGCAAGTGTTCTCACAGGGAAAGAAAGTAGTTGGCCATCATTGGGAATTTGCCCTTTTCCCCACTGTAGTGCGATTTTGGATTTGGTATATTTAGTTGGGGGTGTGTGGGGGGTGTAGCTGCCCACATTGTGAGTGTGTGTGGGACAAAGCCCCCACTTTGCTCAGTTTAAAATTTTGTAGAGTTTGGTATGGTTGCTAGCTGGCCCACTAGTTTCTTTCCCTGTGGGAAAATTCGCTGAAATGATTGTTCGTTGAAGTGAGGTTTCACTAAAGTGAATTTGACAAATAGGGATTCAATAAATAGTGTTCAGTGAAATGATATAGACCCAATTTTCCTAAAATCTGGAAAACTATAATGTCGAGGAAAATTACATTTTATGTCTGCATCTGGCAA